>NC_081182.1:175986662-176046619 GCF_029867415.1 Vicia villosa
AGCCCCTTCTTAGTTTCAAAATACTCTCCTAATATGCAAACTTACCATAATGAAAACAATGATAATGAAACTAGTTGCATGAAGTACAACATCATTCTCTAGTATGAACTTCAAGAGAAGGAAAATATTTCAAGGTCGTTTCTTTAATGTAATCTCTTCTCTTGTAATTTCTTGTTAAAAAAACCGAGGGGAAACATATTTTCTTTTTTTAAATAGAAAAATTAAAATAAATAAGCCCCTCGGTTTTAGAAGAACACCCAGGTGAATAATATATATTTTTAAATATTACATTGTTTACATAGAATATTAAAATAATATAATTTCATCATCATTGCTGCAATTCCAAATTTGGTTGCATATATCTTTTCAAAGGTTGAACAACCTTCTTTGTTTAACCTGGAAGCAAGAATGATTTTCTGCACTTGCAATCTATCATAGGGAACTTTTCCAACATTCTTTAAAACAGATTTGTTCCAAAAATACAACATCAACACCATTATGTGAGATAGATTGCAAGGACAAAAAAATGTTTTGTTTAAGGAATGATGCGTACTAGATTGAAATAGAACATTGACGGTTTTTTCTATCTTTCAATCCATCCCAAAGAATGATGCGTACTAATCTGGGGAAGCAAAATACAAGTAAGAACTAGGGTAAAATCTATTTTAACAATTATTTTTATAGTAAAGTCTTACTATTTTATCCCTCGGTTATCAAGAAAACTGAAGGAATAGATCATTTAGTTTTCACTTATAAACAAATAAAAACATAAACTGCAATAGCTGGGTTCGAAACATGTCCTGAGTTATTTTTGTTAGAACATAGTTTGGTTCTACACCTTTGAAAGAGTTCTGATGATAACAAACACATAATTTTCAATAACAACAAATATGCACTCTAATTGTATGGTTTAACTTTCAGAAGTTCTAAAGCATATTAAAGTGATTTCTTAAAAGCAGAAGGCTGCATTGAAAGAAGTTTACAAGAATAAGAAGTTCTAGACGTTGAGAGAAGTTTACAAGAATAAGAAGTTCTAGACGTTGAGAGAAGTTTACAAGAATAAGAAGTTCAAGAGATCGAAGGAATTTTACAAGAACAAGAAGTTCTGAAGACAAACGAGAAGGTCTTAAACTCTGATACTTAAAATGCTTCAAGCGCCAACAAAACAAAAGCTGCAAAGAATACTCTGATGATCAGAAGATCTATAATGTAAAAATATTTAATGCAAGATCAAATCGTAACGGAACTAAATCAAGACCATATGTCTCTCAACGGAACTAAAAGCTCATCTTATATAAAGAAGTCACCGCTGAAGAAAACGTAAGAACTTCATCTCACGCACACACGAATTCAAAGAGCTCTCAGATTTTTATTATCATTCTATCTTATTCGAATTTGTATATTGTGCTAAAAAATTTGTACACATCACAATTTTGATATAGCTTATTAGAAGCAAGTCTTTAATCACACAAAAGTTGTAATCGTGTAATAGTTACCTTGAGAAAACCTGATTATGGTTGTTCTTGAGAAGACTTAAACATTTGTTTAAGTGATTTTGTAATCAAAGATTTGATTGGTGGATTAAGACCTCGTAAGAGAGAGGAGAAATCACCTTAACAGGGTGTACTGAAGTAGTTTGAGTTCAAACGAACAAGGATAATCAAACGTGCCATAAGTTTTTAATTTGTTGAAAAACCAAATCCATTTCCCCTTATTGTGTTTTTCGTTTCTTCAATTTTCCCCTTGGCTATATTAACAATCGAGGGAATATGTTACTTTTATTTATATAAAAAATAAAACATGGCACGCCTTGACATAATACCTTGTTTTTCCGGCTGAGTTGAAAGCTTCGTCATGAAATGTATTATTTATAGCAGTGTCATTATACTTCTCATTTACACTTTATTTAATTACACAATATATCATCATTTGAAATTAGAATTGAGATATTTTCATGCTAAATTCAAATTCACATTCAAATAGATTCAAATTCATCCAAATTTGCTCACACTTTTTGCATTTTTTCATAATTGCTAAACCATTGTTTAACCTAATTTTAGAGCCTATAAATAAACACCATTTTATTCACAAATGACATCAAGAATCATACACAAAAACTAGACCCAAAACCTTGCACAAATTACTCTCCAAATTTGAAGTTTCTTCATTTTTAAGAAACTTCGAAAAAAAGCTTGAAACTCTAAATTGATTTATGAATCTCTTCTTGTTAACGAAGAAATTCCAAACCCAATACTAAGAGTATTATTGTCCCCGCACCATACAAATCATCCCATTCAAATTCGTTCGAAAAAAATTTCATGGTGTTCTTGAGCAAATTCATCTAGGTAGTCTTTGATATTTGTTGTTTATTGAATTTCTTTGCATTGTTGTGTTTCTGCACTTAATTAGCATCATAATCATCACTGAATTACAAAAAACTCCATTAATTCGTATTTTTAAAAATCAAGGGTTTGAGTGTTCTTGAACCTCCATGAGCAAAAAATGGTAAAATATGAATTGATTCTTGTTTTACATAAATAAGGTTCCAATAGCTTCACAACACCCCCCTGACCATGTATTTGTGGTTCATTTGTCATGAGAGTGGTTAAAATAGCTGAATCAAGCAGATATGGCCACTGCGTTTTTGTTGATTTTTGCATTTATATGTTATTTATTTTTTAGAAACTTTGAATAAAAGCCTGAAAATCTAAATTAATTTATGAATCTCTTCTTGTTAACGAAGAAATTCCAAATCCAATACTAAGAGTATTATTGTTCCTACACCATACAAATCATCTGATTCAAATTCGATCGAAAAAAATTTCATGGTGTTCTCGAGCAAACTCATCTATGTAGCCTTTAATATTTGTTGTTTATTAAATTTCTCTGCATCGTTGTGTTTTTCCACTTAATTAGCATCATAATCATCATTGAATTACACAAAAACTCCATTAATTCGCATTTTTGAAAATCAAGGGTTTGAGTGTTCTTGAACCTCCATGAGCAAAAAATGGTAAAATATGAATTAATCCTTGTTTTACATAAATAATGTACTCAATAGCTTCACAACATCACTCTTACCATGAATCCATGGTTCATTTGTCATGGTAGTGGTTAAAATAACCGAATCAAGCATATATGGGCCACTGCGTTTTTGTTGATTTTCACATTTATATTGGTATCCAATTGCCTTCTTGATCTCTAGTGTAATACGGTGAACAGACTTTTTAAAATGTGCGGATAGCAAGAGTCGCCACCGACTTTTATTGTATCCAATTTTAGGAAAGGCTAAAAGAACAGAAAAAGACCTTTTAAAAAAAATTTGAGTTCGGGGGGTAAATTATACAAAGGGAAGGTGTAAAGCACCCTTTGCATCCATGGTTATCCATGGGCTCTTAATTGCTTAGCTCACTTTGTTTTCAAAATATTTGAATTATTTGAAAAAGTGGGGTGTGAATAGAAATTTGAATAAGAACTTTAGCTTGTAAATAAGCGTAGTCTTTTTGAAAAGTTTCTTTGAAAAGAAGTGAGAAAAGATTTTGAACTTGAATTTGAATTTGAAAAAGAGCAAGCAATTAATAGCAACTACCCTAAGTTTAGAAATTTGTTCTTTTAGCTTTTCAGGGCGAAAGGGTCTATCCATACCATGAGAGGGCAGGAAGTCTTTCAATTGGATGTTAAGGGTCATCGAGATATCGTTCGCCATAAGACTGTCCCTTGCCATAAATAGGGCAGATAATCTAAGGGAAGGATATAATAGTCATTATGTTTAGGCATCATGCGAGGATACCTTAGCAATTGGGACAATCATCTTTTACCGAGGCAACTTCGAGGGACTAGATGATTTTCAATCTCTTTAGGCAACCTTGCTTTAGGTATCCTCGAAATCGAGGGACTTTGACTATTTAGCATACTTAGAGGCAACAAAATTATAAGGCAACAAGGCAACAAGAGGGATTACCCTAAAGGTGTGTGTGTGGAATAATCAGGTGATTAACTTCGATGATATTTATTTTGTAATTAGTGATCTAAGTTATTTAGCAGGCTTGCACTCCCTAGGATTACTAACCACATCAATTAATATTACAGAAATTAAAGGCAGAAAATAAATTCCTACGCTATTACAATAAACACCTGCGGGGAAGGGGAATTACAATAAAAACCTGTAGGGGAATGCAGAAATTAAAAGGCGAAAAGTAAAGGCAGAAAATAAGAGGGATCAATAATCAGTATAAACATCTTCGAATGCCTTGATCTTCCTCGAACCCTTGATCAACTCTGAAAGGAAAATAAATAAGGGAGAACAGTGATTAGTAATCATGATGAAAACAGTTGATCAGAATAAAATCAGGGTTTACAAATATTAAAATAATTAATTAGCCAAAAATTTAGTTATTACCCTAAAATAATTACTAGCTTAAAAATCTTAACTAATTATTTAACCTAATTAATTTAATAATAAAACTAATCATAATTAATTTAAAATTATCAACTTAAATTAATTAAAATTACATTTATAATAAAATAAGGAGATTGAAATTCAAAAGAATTAGTAAAAAAAACTAAGCAAAAGTAATAATGAAAAGATTTATGTAATAATAAGAAAAATTAAGGGAACTTAGCTTTTTTTGATATCGAGGCGTGTTGGCTGAAAGATTTTGACTAATCCTGAAAATTAGGCACAAAGAAGAGAAACATTAATGTATGAGTGATCTAATGACAGATCTTGCAAACCTAATTAGGGCATAAGTTAAGCAGGGTTAATAGGCAACACCTACCAATAAACACCTAAGGCTATTAGGGTTTATAAATGAATCGAGGTTAACAAACCTAAAAAATTAGTTTTCAACCTAATTAATTAAATTGACAAAAATATATTTTCGATTAAATTATCTAACCCTAATAATTAATTTAATCAATTAATAAAATATTAACCTAATTAAATAATTAAATTAGTCACCTAATTAATCTAATTTAAATTGATAAAAATAAAAACTTAATTTTTATTAAGTAGAAGAAAAAATGTTTTTATTATTATGTAAAAAAGATTTTAAAAGAAAAGAAAAGAAATTGGGTAGAAATAAAATAAAAAAAATAAATAGTTAAAACTAAATTAAATAAATAAATAAAGAAAGTAAAAAGGAGAAAGAAACTTAGCTGGGTGTTGGATCTGGTGTGGTTGCTCCCTGAAGGACTATGGTGGATGTGCCTTTTCTAGTCCTTCAGATTTGGATTCATGCAGATCCAATGGCCAGCATACGAAAGCACATCGTAGTCACATATGGGCGCATATCATGGAATCTGCAACTAAACCACATGTTAAAGAAAACAAAATTTAAAATGTTGTGACCAAGAAAGAACAAGCCCTTAATGTCACGCACACTCTCTCCTGGCCAACTGCGCTGTGTGTTTAAGTTGTAAATACATTGGAAACAAAATGATAAATATATTAACATGTAATAAATGAAAAAAAATTCAAAACAAGTCAAAGTGGGGCCCTGGATCCATTGAAACACCAATCGCAGGCAGAGAGAGAAAGGGATTCGTTTGACTGGCCAATGATTCGATGCCACCTACATCATCTTCTTCCTCGATCTGTAAATGAAAGGCCACGAATTTCTTTAGCTACGAACCCCACACGTACTAGCTACGGTCCCTGCAATCCACGTTCGTAGCAGACTTTTGAAACATTCAAACCTGCAAAAAACGCAAGCACTGCACAAAGAAAAAAACCCAGATCGGCTAATTCGGATGCTGCGAGTTTAATGGAGGGATCGGCTTCCCTTGAAACGGTCTGTATCATGACATACGAAGCCACGTGAACCTTATGCCCTAACAATGGCAACCCTTGTTACACGCGTCATGGCTTCGAAACTATGCGTCTAAAACACCTTAAACATCTTTATGAACGGTCACAAATGCATGGACATAGTTTATGTAGCATGAAATAAGAGATTAAATGTGGAGAGAATTTGCAAACCGTGGCTTATTGGAGAAGGCGATTGAACGTGCTTGGGGCTCTGGGAGCGACGTGACTGCCTTCCTGGGACCTTCAGGAGTTGAATAGGTTCACTGTTTGATCTTGAATATGGCTGTTTTCAAAGAAAATTGTGAGTCCTAGTTGTTGAGTTTTTTGCGATTTGGAGAGTTCTTGGAGGCTAGGTTTTTGTCCAAATTTCGTCCCTTATTCTTATGAGTTTGATGAGTATATATAATAGAAAATATTAGGTCAACAATATGGGAAAGAAATCATGCAATTGAGGATTTGAAAATATTGAAAAATTTGATTTTATTTTGTATGAAAACTTGCTATTTTCATTCAATTTCTTTCCAATCAAATATATCTTATTTATTTGAGCTCCAAGAATGATATTTGAATGGAAAGATTGAATCATATACCAATTTGATCTTTATTTTATTTTCTCTTGATTTAATTTAAATAAAATCAAAAATAAAATAAAATAAAAACCAAAACCATGCATGAATGAAATTCCTTGGCCTTCAAGGTGTTTCTTGGGCCTTTGGATGATTAGAAAATATATTCCATGAATTCATTTCATTATTTTGTGACTTTATTCAATTTATTTTGTATTTAAATGAATAAAAATTCAAATAAATTAAATAAATGGCACAAAAATATGAGAACAAATTTATGGGTTTTTATTGAACTCATGATCATGTGTAGAAACTCAAACTTAGGCCCATTAGTCCAAATAAGCAATTTTGTTCAAGTTGACTTTTGTGCATTTCTCCAAAATTGCCCAAGTTCATCAATGCATAACTCTCTCAATTTTGATCGTATGAAGGTGTTCTATGACTTTTTGGAAATCTCAAGATGTCCCCTACAAGCCACTTTGGAACATATTTTGCATATGAGGATTTTATCTTGATGATATGCCTCCTGGCAAACAACAGCTTTTTGCGATCTTCTAGAAGGACCTGTAATGTTTTGGCTCATATCTCCTATGCGGAAGCATTTCTTGACTTTGGGCCCAACATCAAAGTTGTAGAGAATCAAATTTCCTTGAGAATGAGCTTTGGCTGAGGAATTTTTGATAAAGTATGAAAGAGATATGATCAGTCAAAGTTGGGTTGACTTTTAGGTTAAAACCCTAAATTAGAAACTTGGACCTTTGCGGATTTTTGATCTTTTTCTTGATGAATCATGATCAACATTTGATCAAATTATGAATGACACTTCAAAATGAGGATGTTGACAAAAAATCAGGAATTTTGGCTGTACTTTGACCACAGTTGACTTTAAGGTCAAATAAGTCGACTACTAACTGTTTGAACTGTTGACTGGGCAATCTTGATAATCAGAGTCTGAAACGTGGCATGAAGATCCTTTGAGGTATGTGAGAGGCCATGAGGTCCATTTGAGATGTCAGAATCTAATTTTATTTTGAGGAATACAAAACCTTAGTTTAGAGGTTGTTGTTTAGGAGAGAGATTGCATGTTTCCTGCCTGTGTATCTTTGAGCATTTGAAAGTCAGATGGACTGAAATATGAATAAATATGATGGGCAAATTTTGGGGTATGACATCTAAGCATAACCCATTCTCAAATTTGATACACTTGTAAAAAATAGCAGTTGCCTCGTTATAATGAGGATAGAACTTTGCCAGTTCCACAAACCTAGCAACATACTCCGTTACCGACAAATTTCCCTGCTTCAGTTCGAGAAATTCAATTTCTTTCTTCCCGCGCACATCCTCAGGGTAGCACCTCCTCATAAATGATCATGAAAATTAACCTTTCACAAAATACTAAAATCAAAGATGCTTGATCAACATCAAGTAAATTTTAAAATCACACCAAAACCTTTCCAAACACAAATCAATCACTTAGCATCCATTCACCTTTGTAAATAAAATCAACCTTTTATGCAAAAGCAAACACTTGATCAACATCAAGTGTATTTTCAAAACCATTTCGCCATCGAATTAAAACTTTTCAAATCAATTTTGAACAAACGCGAATCGAAACACTTGATCAACATCAAGTTATTTTTTCAAATTTAATCGAATGCGCTTCAAAATCTTTTTCACAATAAGCTCGGATGAAAATGGATGAATGGATGCACTTCCATCTTGTCCTCGAATAATCGGCCGCAAGGTGACACTTTGTAGGTTAGATTATTTGTCTTCCACAAAGATATTTTATTCAAAATCGGATGAAAATGGGCGGATGGATGCACTTTCATCTTGTTCTCAAATAATTAGACGCAAGGTGTAGACTTTGTTGTTCAAATACTCATCTTCCACCTAAAAATAATTTAACTCATCAAATCATCTTCTTCCACCTTAGCGCGATGTCAAAACCAAATCATAAACGAATGATGTTTTATTTATTTTGATGCGAAATTCGAACTAATATTTTATTTTTCCTTTGTGCGAGTAGCAAGCGACGTTGTCTTCTCGAACACGATCTGTGAGAATCCGGATCATGTTCTATCCATTCTAACGCGATGGACTCACATCATTCCATACTTCCATGTTTGGTTATCAAGCACCATTGTCGACATGAATGTGATTGAGGTATAATCTGCGAGAATTCAGATTATATTTTATCCATTTTAATGCGATGGATTCACATTGTTCCTTACGCCCATTACTGGGTAGCAAACAATGTTTCCCGCTTGAATGCGATCTAAGCATCTTTCGCTAAAATCGACCAACCCACAAATATTTGCTACCCAGAACTACGTAGCCTTGAGTTTTCTATCACACATGTGAATACGTAGGAGCGAGATAATGTCTCATCAGACACCCTTATAAAAAACCTAAAATTTCCCCCTTTCTTTCTCTTGTAAATATCCCACACCAATTAGAAGAAATCAAATAACATAACCTAACACTCTTATTCCCCAAATTAGTTAAACGGTTCCGTTTGAGTACAACGAATGTAAGGCGTGCTAATACCTTTCCCTCGCATAACCGACTCCTATAACTGAATTTGGTTGCGACGACCATATTTTCGTTCTTCAAAGATTTTATCGACATTTTTCCTTTCTTTTTGGAATAAAAAACTTCAATGACGACTCTGTTGTATTTCGAACGTTCGTTATGATCAGATATTTTTTCGTGCCACGATAATTCCTACTGATCATCTCTTCCCCACTACTCACTTATTATGCTCATAACACATGTCATCATAGATAAGCAACATTGTTCAACCTAATGAGAACAATATATTTCCATCTTTTATCCGTTTTATATCCTTGCTATCATTACAATTACATTGCTCAACCTAATGGTGGACGGACCATAACAAAGAAAACCCTAGTAGTTTTTTTTTGATATAAAAAATAATTCAGCAGAGCTACGTTAATCTAAATTAAATATATAAATTTTGAAACGAGTCAATTCATCTAATTATTTAATAAAAGTTTAGAATGTATTTTCCCGGTATTTTAATTTTTATATATTATAATTATAATAGATAGATAATAGATGATACATTTTGAAGCTGAGTTAATTCATTTGATTATTATGAATAAAAGTTAAATATACGGATAGGGGTGTTCATGGGTGTGGGTCGACCCACGAATCCGCGAACCCAAACCAAACCAACCC
Organism: Vicia villosa; assembly: GCF_029867415.1. NCBI lineage: Eukaryota > Viridiplantae > Streptophyta > Magnoliopsida > Fabales > Fabaceae > Vicia > Vicia villosa. The sequence goes on from NC_081182.1 coordinate 175,996,242, forward strand.
ATAAATTACCCGAACCCATTCATTTACGGGTATACCCAACCCAACCCGCAACAACCCATATAGTTTTGGTTCGGGTATCGGGTTTGAGCTTTGCAACCCGCAGACCCGTTGACCCAACCCATTGATGTTACATTAGTAATTTTTTTTTTATTATTTTAAATAGAAATATAAATTATTATCACAGTTTAACCATAATTTTTTTAAAAAAGCTTTATTCTCCGCCAATAATACTACTAAATCAATAAATTTATGTAATTCTAAGACTAAATGTTGTTTCTTATTTTCTTTTGTATCATTTCTAACTTACGTATTTTATAAAAATAATGTGACTTGTGGAATTTTATACTATTATGTAGTGTTATGTCATGTCTATGAATATAATTAGATATTATATGATGTGCTTCATCCATTTTGTGCGTTAGAAATGAGTATAAATGTATTGAATTGTGTTATAATATTTTTAAATTGAAAAAAATTATTATTTTTTAAATTTGAAACACAACCCACGAACCCAACCCAATCCAACCCATAAATGAACGGGTCGGTTCGGATTGATTTTGATAATGAAATTGTGGGTTGGACGACAAACCCAACCCATTGAAATTTGAATGGGTTGGATAACAAGTTAGGCCAAACCCAGTACAACCCAACCCACGTACACCCCTATATACGGAGGTATAACAGATATTTAAGGATTTAATTAAAAAAGCGCCGCATAATTGAGTTGGGTGATCTCATAAGCCATAAGAAAGGAAACCTAACTTTCCCATGCTACTCCAATTCCATTTCCTCGCCCCATATGACGTCTTCACAGCAACCCATTCCGACGGCCAATACTGTCAGCGGCTTGCCGGATTCAACTCCGGCCGATAAAATCAGCAGCTTACCGGATTCAACTCCGCCCGATAAAATCAGCAGCTTACCGGATTCAACTCCGCCCGATAAAATCAGCAGCTTACCGGATTCAACTCCGCCCGATAAAATCAGCAGCTTACCGGATTCAACTCCGCCCGATAAAATCAGCAGCTTACCGGATTCAACTCCGCCCGATAAAATCAGCAGCTTACCGGATTCAACTCCGCCCGATAAAATCAGCAGCTTACCGGATTCAACTCCGCCCGATAAAATCAGCAGCTTACCGGATTCAACTCCGCCCGATAAAATCAGCAGCTTACCGGATTCAACTCCGCCCGATAAAATCAGCAGCTTACCGGATTCAACTCTGCCCGATAGAATCAGCGACTTGCCGGATTCAACTCTGTGTCATATACTCTCTTTTCTGTCAACCAAACAAGCTGCATCCACAAGTGTGCTCTCAAAGAGATGGAAACCACTCTGGCTCTCAGTCTTAACCCTACATTTCGACGACACATCCTTCAAATTTCCTGTTAACTTTCTCAGTGGAGTGTACTCGACAATGCAGCAGCAAGACACCACACTACCAATCCATTCGTTTAGCTTCATATGTCGTCAACATTCTCTTTGCAAACAAAATGATATCAATCAATTTATTGAGTTCGTCCTAGAAAGAGGAGTACAAAACTTCACACTCCACCTAATGGTTCCATTTTGGAATCTATCAACTGAATTACCTCAAAGCATTGTCAATTGTGAGACACTAGAGGTTCTTAAGTTGAAGGGCATCAAGGTTGGATATTTTTCTCATCTGCAGGATTTACATTTACCCAAACTTAAGACTCTCCATTTGAATCACATCTTTTGTAAATGTAATCAACTATTGTATAGTCTTTTATTAGGATGCCCACTCCTATAGGATTTCGAATCAAAACACTGTGTCAATGTCGAAGACGATGATGACCTTCATCCCCCAGAAATTTTTAAGGTCTTACCTAATTTGATCAAAGCAAACATCAATGAAGATCTCGTTGGATGCCCATTCGGTATGCTTCTTAACGCCGAGATTTTTAGTATACATGTGGTAAGAATATCACGGTCCTAAGTATATGTTAAATGAAATTGTGATTTTACACTATACAATTTTAATGTTCTGTTTTTGTGTAATTCGTGTAGAATATACCCTCATCTTACGTCAATCTTGTCTTCTTCCACACTACTCCCATGTTTCAAAGATTGACTCACTTGGAGCTTAGCTTTGAAGCTATCGGTTGGTATGATAGGTGCATGTGGTTGCTAGAAATACTCAAACATTCTCCCAAACTTCAAAGTCTTATCATTCAGGTTTTCTTCTTCCTTTGGTCAAGATTTTCTAGTTAACTCTAATTCAATGTACTTTGATTTTTGATAAAATATTGTATTGGTTGACAGGATACTAGAGTTATGGAATTGTGGGGTGACAAATGTTGGGAGGATCCAGAAATTGTTCCAGAATGTCTTTCTTCTAATCTTAAAACTTGTTGCATTAGTGGTTACGAAGGCAACAAATGGGATTTCAAATTTGCAAAATATATAATAGAGAATTCAAAAGTTCTCAACACTATGACAATTCACAGTGAACGTTCCTTTGGTATATATGACAAGTATCAAATGTTAGGGGAATTATCTTCGTGTGCAAGGGGCTCTACAACATGCAAACTTTTATTTGATTGACTTTCAAGGCTACGCCATATCCGCGGAAGATCCTACATATGCAACAGTAGGATGTGTGATGGTTTGAAAGACTTGCACTGTTTCATTTTGTCCTCTGTCATAAATGTTTTTCAAATATATATTATCTTGTATGTAATTAGTAGATTCTAGGTTCTCTTAACTCTGTTTTAATTTTCTTATTGGTCTTTGTTTTAAAGTTTGAGTTATATGAATCTTTACCAGTGTTCTAACTGTTATGAGTTTGTGTTTCTCAAGTTTTCCAATAGTGTATTTTCTGTCTCACAAACAAGGGCATTCATACTGGTTCTGATCTTATCAATGTTTATCATTGTCAAGCTGTTGTTTTCTTTTATCTTTTGTCATTTGAGAAACTGGTTGGTTTTGTTCTTATCCATTTGACAATACATCATCTTACATAGCAGCTTATTAGTTAAGATTCACACATACATGCAAGCTAGAAGATTTAGGAGATGTGCATAGTGCTCTCATTAATGTTGGTCGACAATGACAATATTAGTCCAAGCTTCTGTTGCACGAATTTAATTTGCATGACAGTAGGAATTATCTATAGCCTAAGATTTATGTAGTATAGGCACAACTTGCATCATCTCTTGGTACCTATACATCTTAGGGAGTGGCATGTTATTTTATTGATGACCAAATTCATTCATCTTGGTAACAAATGATATGATGAAGATTGGCAACTTAACTAATTTACTATGAAGACCCAACATGTTGCAGCTGAAGTAATTAGTACAATAAAACTCAAGTTTTTGTAATGCTTTCATTAAAGACTTTAGATATTAGCCGACTAATGGTCATATTGAAGCTGAAACTAGTTCGATTCATTACACTTTTTATAATCTCTGATGGAATTTCTTGACTGTCCTGTGTTTTTCTGCTATGCACTTGTTCTGTTTTGAGTTTTAATATTGTTCAGCATGTTAACAATGTTGTCTTGGAAGGCTGAAGGTGAAGTATACTGGTTTTTTTGGTACTCAAGTTCTCAATGGTGGTCTAATCTGTTAGTATATATTGGATTTTTTGGTTATCCATGAATGCCTTGCTTTGGCTGGTGGTTGAAGTCTAGTTGGAGTCGTCGGCGCAGGGTGTTAAAATTGGAATTTAGTTTGCTTTGTTGGGTGTTACTGCAGGATTGTTTAATTGGGAATTGTTACAGAGGAATCACTTGCTGCATTTTATTGGATAGAGGGTCTGGTCGGCTTTGCTTTTGTGCTTCTATAATTATTTTTGCTGTATATTTCCTCGATCTTGTGACAGGGTGATTGGTGAGTGGGTGCTCTGTATGTTGGTGTCGTTTTTGTTTTTGCAGATTTTTCTTGCAATTATGATCAATCTCTGCCAATGGGGCGAGCTTCTTGCTGTGGTATTCGGTATTTTGGTATGATGGATGTCTTTATTTATAGTATTTTCCTTTTTGATAAGGTGAAGTATTTTCACCTTTTTTTTTTTCCTATTCGTAGCATCAGAATGAAGAATTTGATCATCAAAATAAAGTAGTATTATTCATCATTAAAACCTGTGGTGTACTCTCTCTAAAGTCCCTGCACACATGTTAACATCTACATAACATAAAATGAGCCTTATAAGGTTGACATGAAAATACACATACGTTTGTCAATAAAAAAACTGCTTAAAATTTGACAGTTAACTTTTTTTTATATATAAAATTTTAAAATATCAACCATACACCTGAATTAAATATTTATGACGAATATTATTGAAGAATAGTTACATTACTCACTTACTAGAATTTACTAGAATTTTCATGTAGTTAAATAGGACAGTAATTACACAAGTAATACTCAAAACGAAATTCATTCATGCAAGTCAAATTTGTTAGAATTTATAACCACAAGATTGGTAGAATTTAGAACCACAAGATTGGTGAAAAAATAATTAACTAATTGAGTGTGAAGATGGAGAGGAAGAGAGAGTAATTGAAAATGAAAAGTATAGTAATTTTCTAATTTTTTTCTCACAAGATACACCAAAGATATTTATACAACAATAAAACTAAAAACTCGCAAGTGTAACCGATTGTATTATTAGTACTGGTTGCACTTTGCTTCTGTTTTAGTTTTAACCAAAAAAATCCCAAGTATAACCGGTTGCACTATTAATGCAACCTGTTAAATCTTTTATAAAAGGATGCAACTTATTGCATAAAAGGGTCCGTTTGTTTTGGTTTTTTTTAAAAATGATTTTTATAGTGTTACTAAATTTTGTGAAAAAATTTTTTACAAAGAAACTTTTTATAAAAGCTTTAAATGAAAATTTTGTTTGAATAGTCTTAAAATGTGATTTTAGGTATTTCATCTATTTATGGAGAAAAAATTTGAATATCAAAATTTCAAAAAATCATTTAATTTTGAAGCTATTTCAAATAGATTTTCATAAAAATCATTTTTGAAATACAACTTTTTGAAAAAATTATGATTTTGACTAAATGTTGGTCTTCAATTATGTATGTTTATGTTGTAAGATGTCAAAATTAGTGTCTCGTTTTAGAAAAAACGAATATAAAAAAATTTGTAATTTTTTGAAAAACGGTTTTAGAAAATCTCTTTTAAAAAATACAAAGAAAAAATGCATTTTTTTAAAGCTGAAACAAACTGGCCCAAAACTGCAATCTGTTGCACTGACTTTAATTATCTCATATTCTTAGCATACCACCTTAATTCAAGTCCTCAAAGTCTTCCATTCCTATTATCTTCTTCAATCTCTTGAACACTTCAAGCGTGACTCCCTTGGTCAATCAATTGGTCACTTGGAATTCACTTCTACAATACCCCAATCTCAACTTTTCTTCACTAACAAGTTCTCTCAAGTAGTGAAACCTCATCTCAAGATGCTTGCTTCTTCCATGTGCAACTGTGATCTTAGCAAGATTTATAGTAGAAACGTTATCAACCATGAGCGTTATAGCGTCGCCCTCTTTGCTACTTAACTCCTTCAACAGATTCATCAACCACACGACTTGACACACACACACACAATGAATCAGCAATGTAGTCGGCCTCACAAGAAGAGAGTACTACTATCGGTTCCTTCTTCGAACACCAAGAGATTGATGTTTCACCGAACATAAACTCAACTGTAGACTTTCTATCATTTTTATCTTTACACCAATTGAAATCGGTAAAACCGAACAAATTGCATTTTCTGCCTTTCTCCATTGCGCGAAAGAGAATTCCGCAGCCAATATGTCATTTAACGTATCTAGAATCCTCTTGATTGCTTCCAAATGAGATACCTCCGGTCTCTTCATGAATCTACTCATAATACCGACACTACACGTCAAATCTAGTCGCGTATTACACAAATAAAACAAGGATCCAATCAGCCTCCTAAAATGAGTTGAATTGACCTATTGATCACCCACATTCTTCCACAACTGTAGCCTCGGTGGTTATGAAGGCAACAAATGGGATTTCAAATTTGCAAAATATATGATAGAGAAATCAAACACTATGACAATTCATAGCAAATATTTCATAGGTATGAATGACAGGGACCAAATGTTAGATGAATTATCTTCATGCAATAGAGCCTCTACAACATGCAAACTCTTATTTGATTGATTTTCACGTCTACGCCATGTCACATGAAGTTCCCAGAGATGCAATAGTCTTGGAATGACAACAGGAATTATCTATAGCCTGAGATTTATGTAGTGTAGGTGCAACTTGCATCATCTTTTTGCAACTGATACATACCCTTGCAGAAACAATCTGTGACTGAATAATACATTTATTATGTTTTACTTAACTTTTCTAGTGCTAATATAGTTTATATTTAAATTTAAGCCTTAACAAGAGAACTGAAGCAGAATAGATACATTTTCAAAGGATAAAAGTACAAATCTAGACAACCTATAACTAAAGTATAAATTTTTATACAACAAATGATATGATGAAGAATTGAAGATTGATAACTTAACTTAGTATGAAGACCCAACATGTTGCAGCTGAAGAAATTAGTACAATAAAACTCAAGTTCTGACTAATGGTCATATTGAAGTTGGGACTAGTTGGGCTCATTACACATTTTATAATCTATGATGAAAGTTCATTACTTTTTTGTAGTTTATGAATTTGTTTATCCATCTGCATCAATAAGTACGTGCATCTCTATTGAGAAATTGTGCTTTTCTAATGGAAAATAATATTTTAGCAACACATCCGTTTTTGTCCGTTTGAGAAAGTATTATTCATAAAAGTGGTTTGATAAAGCAAGCCAAGTTATTTTCTTGACCATCAATGAACATGATGACTAATTGGTATCTATTTTATTTTATATTAAAACTCTTTATCAAATACAGAGGTTTGAGTAAAGAGTATATGGAAAGATTGAAAAATCAAAAACAAAATGATTCTAAAAAGAAAAGACAAAAAAAACGACAGAAAAAAACGCATGTGGGTGGTAGATGCGTGTACCTTTTGTTTGTGTAGGAAGAAATGGAAAAAGGTAGCAAGTTAGGAGAAAGCAATGGATGGATGGTCTAAATTTAGCATACCCAACCCAACAAATATCTGTACTATAGAAAATAATGTTTTACGGTTAAAATATGTGATAAAAGTTAATTATAAAAAAAAACTGCATAAATTTGCTCGTCCAATTACCCACAACAACATATGACTTCTTCCTAAGAATCCATTCCAATGGCAGATAGAATCAGCGTCGACATGCCGAATTCAACTCTCAATCATATACTCTCTTTTCTTTCAACAATTATGCTGCATCCACGAGTTTACTTTCAAAGATAGTTTTAAAGCTCAATGCTCTGCGGAGAAGGTGAATTCGATTTAAAATAGAATTCACCTTTTTTGAGGGGTTTTAATTTTAAAATTATTTTTAAGAGTACAATTGTGGAATTATCTTCGTGAACAAGGGGAGCCACAACATACAAATTTTAATTTGATCGATTTTCACAGCATTAAATCGTACATGTGCAATATTAGAGGAAGTATTGTGTTAGATACATGTGCAATATTAGAGGAAGTATTGTGTTAGATACTCGACACACAGTATTATACACTTTGTATTGTAGCTAGCTGTGTATCTTTAGCCTTAGTAAAAGTTTGTTACTTTTCAGTTATAACAAACATAGGGTATATATATATATATATATACCTACTGCAGTAACTCTGTAAATGTAAGGTTTTTACCAAAAGTTACACAAAGTGTAACTTCACAGAAATGCAAAGCATTTTCCAATTCTAGCATGGTATCAATCGCCTTCGATCCCCTTTCTCTTCCGCTACCTCTCTTCTTCACCTTTTTTCATCGTTTCTTGAATCTCTGAGCTTCAGAGAAGCTCTGTTCTTGATTTTGCAAATTCTTCCTTCGACTTCCATGGCGACACCAACTGATTCACACGCTGCTCTTGGATCTTTCCCAAACTCTACAAATCACAGCGTCTTCGGACCGAAATTATCCATCAAACTTCAGGAGAACAATTTCCTCCTATGGAATCAACAGGTTGAAGGTATCATCCTCTCCCATAAACTTCACAAATTTGTTGCAAATCCTCAGATTCCTCCGATCTTCAAGACTGATGAAGATCGCATTGACAACAAAGTCTCTGATGAATATGAGACCTGGATAGTTCAAGATCAGGCGCTCTTTTCATGGCTTCTTTCTACGATTTCTGAATCGGTTCTTCCTCGTGTGCTTTCTTGCAAGCACTCCTACCAGATTTGGGATCAGATCCACAAGCATTTCAATGCAGTGATGAAAGCTAGGGTTCATCAGCTCAGGTCTGAATTGAAAACCACGAAGAAAGGAAGCAAATCAATCTCTGAATACGTGTTGCGAATTCGGCCAATCGATGATGCTCTGCTTGCGATTGGCGATCCTATTTCGGACAGAGATCAGATTGATGCGATCCTACAAGGCCTTCCCGAAGAATACAATCCGTTTGTGATGATGACCTATGGCAAAGGTGAACTCTCTTCAATCTATGACAATGAAGCTCTTCTTTACGTTCAGGAGGCGCAACTCGACAAGTATCGCCAAGAATTGGCTCTCAACACAGCTACGGCAAATCTTGCACACACTGAAAAACAATTCAAACAACAAGATCACCAGAGGTGGTTTCCAACAAACCAGAGGCAGAGGCAACCACTCCAGAGGACGTGGCCGTGGCAGATCTCGTGGATCCTATACTCCTGGGAATCGACCTACGTGTCAACTATGTGGAAAGTATGGACATTCGGTGATCGATTGCTGGCACAGGTATGATGAGAATTTCGAGCCTGCACTACCTAAGGCAAATCAGCAATCCGCTACAGCCACTGATGATCAGCAAGATAAAGCTACTAGCTCCACACATGCCTCAGCTCTAATGGCGCATCAAGATAACTACAACATCCCTGCAAACCTTGAATCACAAGCCTGGTTTGCAGACTCAGGTGCCTCCCATCACATTACTGCTCATAATTATCATATTCAACACACACAGCCTTACACTGGTTCTAACAAGGTCCTAGTTGGCAATGGACAAGCCTTAAACATTGAGTCAATAGGAATAGCAAATATCAAATCTAAAACTGCCCCTTATCCTCTATTGTCTCTGAATAATCTCCTTCATGTACCAACCATTACTCGTAATTTACTTTCTGTCTCAAAATTTGCTAGAGACAACAAAGTCTTTTTTGAGTTTCATGCTGACAGATGTTTTGTTAAATCTCAGGCATCTAAGGAGGTACTCCTAGAAGGATCCCTTGATGCTAGTGGCCTTTATTGTTTCCACAACTTGTCTTTGGAGTCTCCTCCTGCTGCAAACTCTGCCAGTGTTTCCAATCCGGATCAGGTCACAACATCTTCAAATTCATATTGTAATAAATTTTCCCTTTGGCATAATAGGCTAGGCCATGTCAATACTGCAGCAGTGAAAACTATACTAAAATTGTGTAATATTTCCTTAAGCAATAAAGATAGTGTTGATTTTTGCAATTCTTGTTGCTTAGGTAAATCTCATAGGCTTTATGCTCCTTTAACAAGTACTATCTACTCTAGTCCCTTTGAACTTGTCCACACAGATTTGTGGGGACCATCCCCAATTCCTTCTACCCAAGGCTTTTCCTATTATATAGCATTTGTTGATGTCTATACTAAGTACACATGGGTCTATTTCTTAAAACAGAAGTCTGAAGCATTAGGAGCATTTAAACAATTTCTAGCCTATGTTAATACACAATTCCATACTACAATCAAAGCTATACAGTCTGATTTTGGAGGTGAGTATAGGCCTTTCACAAATTTTCTAAATGGGCTAGGCATAAGTCACAGACTAACCTGTCCACATACCTCTCACCAGAATGGGACTGTAGAAAGGAAACACAGAACCATAGTGGAAATGGGACTAACCCTGCTTGCTCATGCTAACATTCCAATGAATTTTTGGGATCATAGTTTCTCTGCATCTGTCTACCTCACAAACAGACTTCCCACAGCCAGTCTCACTAAGTTCACATCTCCCTTCCATGCTCTCTTTAATTACATTCCTGATTATTCTACCCGGAGAACCTTTGGGTGCTCTAGCTTCCCTCATTTAAGACCATACAACAAAAACAAACTCCAATTGAGAAGCTCTGAGTGTGTTTACCTTGGAATTTCCCCCCAGCACAAAGGTTATAAGTGTCTCAGCAAGGAAGGAAGAATCTACATCTCCAAAGATGTAATTTTTAATAAGACATCTTTTCCCTATAAAACTATGTTCTCAGCCACTGCTCAGTCCAGTAGTCCCAATTCCACAAAGTCCATTCCCCTGACTGTATCTTTACACTCTAGCCCTAGTGAAAGTGACAATACATTAGCTACACCTAATACTAATGTTCAAACTAGTCCGCTACCCACTGGACAAAGTGATATCTCTGTCCATAGTCCAGCTAATACTGCAGCCAGGACCCCACCTATACATCTGCAAGATAGGACAGTTCCCTCTAATATCCAGCAGTCTGGTACACTTGAGTCACATAGTGCCTCACCTCAAAATGTCATCACTACTAATGAGGATTCTCATAATCCTTCTTTTCATTCTCACAGTCATTCCTCACACACAAATGCCTCTCCACAAGAAACTACATCTTCTCCATCTATTCCTGAAGTGACAAATAACTCTACATCCATGCTGGTTACAAACCAACACTCTATGCTCACTAGAGGCAAAACAGGGAATCTCAAGCCTAAAGCCTTTCTTACACACTGTGAACCAACAAATCTCAAAAATGCCTTAGCCAATCCTAACTGGCTTGAAGCTATGCAACAAGAATTTGATGCCCTTGTAGCCAAGAACACATGGACACTGACTACTCTACCCTCTCATAGAAAAGCCATAGGGTGTAAGTGGGTATTCAAACTCAAAGAGAACTCTGATGGCACCTTGAACAAACACAAGGCCAGGCTTGTAGCCAAAGGCTTCAACCAACAATATGGGTTTGACTTTCATGAAACTTTCAGCCCTGTTGTGAAACCAGCAACCATAAAAGTTATCCTCACCTTAGCCTTAACTCATAAGTGGTCTGTTCAACAAATAGACATTAACAATGCCTTTCTCAATGGAGAGTTACAGGAGGAAATTTATATGCAACAACCACCAGGATTTGAACATGAAAACAAATCCCTTGTCTGCAAACTTAACAGGGCACTATATGGTCTAAAACAAGCACCTAGATCCTGGTATGAAAAGCTACATCAGACACTTTTTCACTTTGGTTTTGTAGCTAGCAGGTGTGATCATTCTGTGTTTACCTATAATCATCAAGCTGTGAATTTATATGTTCTTGTCTATGTAGATGATATTCTGGTTACAGGTTCATCAGATCATCTAATTCACAAACTGATCAGTCAACTACATGATCAATTTGCTCTCAAAAAGTTGGGAAAACCAGAATACTTCCTAGGCCTCAAAGTCAAATATCAAACCAATGGTTCTCTAGTCCTGACTCAAACAAAGTACATTAAAGATCTTCTATCAAGAGCTAACATGGAAGGTGCCAATGGTGTTCCCTCCCCAATGCTCAGTCAATGCAAACCCAGCAAATTTGGTTCTGATTTCATGGAAGATCCTCTACAATACAGGTCTGTAGTTGGTGCTCTTCAGTACATTACTCTTACAAGACCAGACATAGCCTACAGTGTGAACAAGGCATGTCAATTCATGGCCAATCCTCTCAACAGCCACTGGAGCATAGTCAAAAGGATCCTGAGATATTTGAGTGGCACAACCACTCTTGGACTACTTCTATCTCCTGCAAACCCAAGTCAACCTCTTTCTTTAAGAGCCTATAGTGACTCTGACTGGGCTAATGATCCAGATGATAGAAGATCAACTTCTGGTACTTGCATATTCATTGGGCCAAACCTGATCTCCTGGAGCTCTAAGAAGCAAACCCTGGTAGCAAGGTCTAGTGCTGAGGCTGAATACAGGGCTTTGGCTCATACTACATCAGAACTGCTATGGTTAGAATCCCTGCTAGCTGAACTTAAAGTGCAGTATTTTTCTCCTACTCTACTGTGTGACAATTTAAGTGCTGTGTTACTGTCTCACAACCCTATTCTACATGCCAGAACCAAGCATATAGAACTGGATATTCATTTTGTCAGGGAGAGAGTTATGGAGCATAAACTGAAGATACAACATGTGCCTTCATCAGCCCAGCTAGCAGACATCATGACCAAGCCACTGTCCACAACTGCCTTTCAAGACTTGAGGAACAAGCTCAAAGTGGTCCTTCTTCCACCACATTGATCTTGTGGGGGAGTATTAGAGGAAGTATTGTGTTAGATACTCCACACACAGTATTATACACTTTGTATTGTAGCTAGCTGTGTATCTTTAGCCTTAGTAAAAGTTTGTTACTTTTCAGTTATAACAAACATAGGGTATATATATACCTACTGCAGTAACTCTGTAAATGTAAGGTTTTTACCAAAAGTTACACAAAGTGTAACTTCACAGAAATGCAAAGCATTTTCCAATTCTAGCATGCAACAGTAGGATTTGATGGTTGGAAAAACTTTAACTTTGTTTCAAATTTTCCTCTGTATCATATACATTTTTCAAATATATATTGTCTTTTATGTAATTAGTGGATTCTAGATCCTCTTAACTTTGTTGTTGGTAGTGGTGACCCGTAGTGCTTTAATTTTATCAAAGATTAGTTTATGTGCCATTGTTTACTTGTTGAATTTGTGTTCCTTTGGCATCCGCTCCTTCCATGCTCTATGTCTGTTCAGATTGTGGTGGCCAGATCTAGGGTCAAAAGATTGTGGCCAGATTCTAGGTGTGCTTGGTTGCTAGCAGGCACGATGGCCAATTTATCAGTGTCAAAAGAATGTGGACAGAGCCTCTGTCCGAATATAAATTGAACAATATTTGTTTGTCACAAACTGAATGATTCATCGGAAGAATTAAAGTCGACATCCCCACCATGGTTTTAAATTACGGCTACGGATGCGGTTGTGGTTGCAGTCACTGCGATTGTGGATATTGCGGCTACTACGATGTAGATTTCAATCGTTGGGCGTGAATTTATTTTTTAGAGCATAAAATATTTTACTTTTCTATTTAGTTTATATTTCACATGTCTTCTATTGGAAACACGTTTGGGCTATTAAGGCGGTTTTGAAGGCTTTTGAAGAAGTATCGGGTCTTGGTATAAATTATCACAAGAGCAAATTGATTGGAATCAACATTAATCCGTACTTTTTGGAAGCGGCGGCGCATGTCCTCTCTTGTAGGTTGGAAGATAACTCTTTCAAATTCCTTGGCATTATCATTGGTGCCAATCCAAGAAAGGCTTCCGCTTGGGAACCTATCCTCATTAAAATGAAGAATCGCTTATCCGGTTGGAAGACCCGTTTTTTGAACATGGGAGGAAGGTTAACTCTCTTGAATTCTATTCTTTGTTCTTTATCTATTTTCACAATGTCTTTTTACAAGATGCCTAAGAAAGTGGCCAAGGAGTTCTCGCAACTTCAAGGTAATTTTTTGTGGGGTGGAATGGAGGAGAGGAAAAAGATTCATTGGGTGAGTTGGCAAAAGGTGTGCTTTTCCAAAGATAGGGGAGGTTTGGGTATTAAGAATGTGTTGGACTTCAATCTTGCGCTTCTTAACAAATGGAGGTGGAGAATTCTCAAAGGAGATGATAATTTGTGGTGCGAGGTTTTAAGAGCTCGGTATGGAGATATATCATCGGAGGTCTTTTGTGGGGAATCTAAAGCCATTTCTTCTCTTTCTAAATCGATGTGGTGGAAGGACTTAACCAACATCGGTAAGTCGACTCGTAGTGATCCGGTGGCGGACCTTTGCAAGTTCGAGATGGGCAACGGTTTTTCTATTCCTTTTTGGGAAGCTCGTTGGTTGGATGGTTTTATTCTAAGGTATGATTATCCGGATCTTTTCTCGTTAACTTGTTTTAAAAAGGTTTCGGTGGGAGCTATGGGAGGGTGGCATAACGGTGTTTGGTGTTGGGGAGATTTTGGCATAAAATCTTGTTTTTTGTCTCCCGAAATTCTCCTATCAATTTCTTCTCTCCGCTCCATATTACCGGTGTTCGCTAGTTCACCGGACAAGGAGGACAAAGTTGGTTGGAAAGGGACTAAAAGTGGTGAGTTTTCGGTAGCTTCTTGTTATAATTTTTATGCTTCTATCCGCACTCCGTTTGGTCCGTATAATAAAAATGAAGACTTGGTGGCCATAATTTGGAAGATGGTGGTTCCTTCTAAGATAAGGATTTTTGGGTGGAGACTTTTTGTTAATAGATTGCTGACTAAAGATCTCTTGAAGATTAGAGGTATTCCTTTTCCTTTAAACTCTTTAAGTTGTTCTTTTTGCGAGGCGGAGTTGGAAAGTAGAAATCACTCCTTCTTTAATTGTAAAGTGGTGGACCTAGTTTGGAAAGACATTGCGATGTGGGTAGGTAAACCGGTAGGAAAGGAGGAGGATTGTTTTGCAAATTTTTTGGATTGGTATAGTTTTTGTAAAGACAACAAAGTTAGGAAAGGAAAGTGGGGGCTTATTTGGATGGCAACCACGTGGTCCATTTGGTTAATTCGGAACGGTATTTGTTTCCGAAATGACGGATGGAGTGTTGATAACACGGTTTGGAATGTAAAGATTCTTGCTTGGAAGTGGTCTTTTTTGGGAGAAAATCCTAAGTCCAATTATAGCTTTTACGACTTTATTAAGGAGCCTTTATTGTTACTTTCGTAGCTAGAATTGGTTGGTATTTTCTCTTTTTTTTGGGAGGCTTTGTAAAAAGGATTGGAGAACCCTTTGTTCTTCCTTTTATTGATTCTTGATTATTCAAAAAAAAAAAAAACATGTCTTCTATTGTGTCTCTAATTTATCATAAATATCTATTCACTATCACTTTAAAAATCACTAATCCGTTCAAAACATACATTAAATCTATGATAAAAATAGAAAGATAGATTAAATGATTTTTGCTAGCAATGTATAATCTATTGTAGGTTGATGCGGTTGTTGCAGTGTTATGATGTTGTTTTTAATGTGATTTACGATCACATCGCAATTACGAACTGATGTGGATGTGGACACTATCGTAACCACTATATTGCAGCCGTATCAAATGATACGGTCCATAATTTAAAACCATGATCCCCATATTAATTTTTTAAAAAATATTTTTTTGTACTCGAAGAGTTCGGATTTCACTGCATATAAATTGCACGGGAGACATTCTGCTCCCCATGAATTGAGATAGTTGATGAATAGATAGCTTGGCAGTTTGATAATTTCCTTTGTTGTATGGCTCACTTTGCTTTAATTGTGCAATTGTTTTGTATTGTTCAGAGATAACTTAAGAATTGGATGAAATATCTTGAGAATTGTTACATTTGTTGGAGTAGTTTATAAGGCCTTTTATTTCTAAAAGCTTTTATGTTTTTAATTTTTTTTTATTGTTATGTGTGTAAGTCATTAAATATTAAATATCAAACTAGTAACAAACCCGTGCATACGCACGGGTTCTGATCGGACGCACGCATTATATTTACAGATAATAATTATTGTTTATAAAAATATATTAATGAGGACAAAATTAATATTTAAAATACAAAAATATTTTTATTCATAATAAATTATTAGAGGTTTTTGAAAATAAAGTCGCATGGCATTCATTTAATAATTGTTTAACAACCACAATGTATGATTAGAAAGAGAACTTAAAAGAAATTTAAAAATGTATGAAAAAAAATTGTGACATTAAGAGACTTTTTTGAAAAAATAAAGTTGAATTTCCCACAAATATAATAATAAAGAAATAATAAAACAAAAATATTTATTTTTTATATCATTTATAAAAATACAAAAATAAGTAGCATGTTTTTCTCGTATATAAAAATAACATCATTTATAAAAATATTTGAATGAGTAGTACATATTTTCCCATACATAAAAGTAATACCGATAAAAATTTGATTCGGTAAAACTTTTAAAGAACATAATATTATCAAATCAAATGATAAAATATCAACATAATGGCAAACATGAGAAAAAAAATACTAATCATAGTCGAGTAAGAAACACTGGTTTCAGACCCACTACTCCATATCTTCCCAAAATGATGGTGACCGATACTTTATCAAATTATAGTTTTCAAAACTATAAATTGAAGGGTTTGCAATTAAAAAAATACTTGACAGCTGTTAATCACAACATTTTACAACAACTTTCTGCAAAACGGTTTACTTCTTCTAATAACATAGATAAGTAAGTCTTTGTTTGCATAATTTATGTTTATCAATTAATTAAAATACTTTTCTGAATTTCTCCTATCTAATTCTACTTTTCAAAATATATATGAGTGTTCTATTCTCAATTAATTAAAATACCTTTCTGAATTTCTCCAATCTAATTCTACTTTTTAAAATATATATGAAATTTCTATTCTTTTTGGTTTTTTCTTTACCCACCTCCCTATGGGGGTCACCCCCAGCGAAAAACCCATTTTACCCCGCTTAGGAAATGCATTTCCGAATATTTTTTTTTTTCTAAATTTTTCCAGACTTCGGAAGTGCATTTCCGAAAAAATCCCAAAAATTGGGATTTTGATTAATTCGGAGATGCATCTCCGAAAAAACAAAAAAAAAATCTAAAAATTCCAAAAATTAATTTTAGGATATTAATTAATTCATATATCATTAATTTAATAAAATTTATGAGTAATGAATAATACCAATTATATATTTTGATATAATTTATGAGTTATGAATAATAATAATTTTTTATTTCTATTTTGATTCATATTTTAAAATTTAAAATAATTTTAATTAAAATGATTAAAATAATTTCACTTACAAAATGAGTAATAATTTTTTATTTATATATTTATAATAATTATTATGTATTTAAAAAAAAAATTAAAAATAGTGTTTTAAGTTATATATTTATATATTTATATAATTATAATAATTATTATATATTTATAAAAATTATTATATATTTATATATTTATATAATAATTATTATATATTAACTATAAATATATTTATATAATTATATAATAATTATAAAAATTAAAAAAATGAGTGTTTTAATTTATAATAATTATTATATATTTTTATATTATATATTTATATATTTATATATTTCACTTACAAAATTAATAATTATTATTATATATTTATATATTTCTATTTTGATTCATAATTAAAAATGAGTTATAATTTTTTATTTAGTTTAAAAAAAGATTTTGTCTTAATTTTATTTAATGAATAAGTTTTATATTTAATTATATATAATTCAAAATTTACTTAAGAAATTAAAATGTTTTTTATTTATATAAGTTAGTAAAATAATTTTTAATTTTAAAAAGGAAATTTTGATTCACCTTGATTTTATTGATTCTCCTTCATTTTATTGATTCACCTTGATTTTATACCTATTAATTGTATTGATTCACCTTGATTTTAATTTTTTTTATAATTATTGAATTTTTTAGGAAGTATATATCCGAAACATTCCAAGACCAATTTGGTCTTGGAATATTTCGAATATGTATCTCCGAAAACACCCCCTCTCCCAAAAAGGGGTATTTTCGAAAATGCATCTCCGAAAACTCAAAAAAGGGGGTGTTTTCGGAAATGCATCTCCGAAAACACTTTTTTTCGTGTTTTCGAAAGTGCATTTCCGAAATCACCCTTTTTTTCAGAAAAAAGTGATTTCGGAGATGCATTTCCGAAATATAGGGGCATTCTGGAAATTTCGCCAGGAGTGGCCAAGAAGATTAAGAGGTGGGTAAAGAAATTTCCTTCTTTTTTTTCATTCCTTTTTCTATCACTTTTGTTTTAATTTTCTCTTCACATTTAATTTGTACCAACAAAATTATAGTTATGATTTTCATCTTACCTGTTTACAATTTGCTAAACTTACAGTTACAGTCCACCTTAGGTTTATTTTGTTACTCTCCCAAGACCTATTTCATTATTTTTCCAGTTTATTTTAATCTGCATAAGTACTATGCATATGTACGTATCCTCTATTAAATTGAATTCCTCTACTTTTGTACTTCGGTTGACATTATCCACCATCTACTCTATTTTATCTGCTGCATTGTTTATATCATTTCCCATAATTTTTCTGGATCTTTGAGATCCCCCTCACCCCAAGATGATGAACTCAATGGAAGGTCAAGCTCCTGTCAATTCTCTTTGGTTAGTAACATCCTCGTTTCAGAGAAATAGTGACTATAATTTACATTAGTTTTAAAAAACAAATTCAAAAGATATACATGTACATAAATAATTAAAATGAAGATAGTGAACACACCCCAATTCGATGGTCTTGGTGGAGGATCAGGCTTCATAACCTCTTCCTCCAGTGCCTTATTAGCCTTATAGTCAGGGACATTTTTAACTATGACAGGATCCTCGCTTGCTCGGGCAGGATCTATAAATATTTAAGGCACATGTGATAAAAGTACGATTCTAAATTATATATTAAAAGAAAAGCAAAATTGAGCAAGAGGGAAGACAGAATTTGAGATGCTATAATTTTAAATATATGAATAACAAAGAATATCAAGCATCCTAATTAAAAAATCACATTGATTATCACAAAACAGTACCTGATTCATACCTAAAGTCGATGCTTCCAATGTGTAAATCCGAACAATGCAAAAAATGCAACAACAAATTATAACAGATTTAATTTGGAACGGAGCGAGTACCTCAGCAGTTCGTCTCCGAACAACAACCTCCAAGCAGCTCCTCATCATGAACCGGTGTAACTATAGTTGATCCTCCACCATAGAGAGCAACATCAAGTATGTGTCGGCTTGCCACAAATAATAAACAATCATCGAAACCTTTAAGAAATGAGTAATAAGTTATATCAGCTGTCAGTGTGAGTACTATGTCAAACAAATAAGTTCTATTTTCCTGAAATATTTTGATGACATAACAAAGTTGGCCAGCTGAGCATATCATCCGGATGAAGGGAAACTTTCTGAATGCCAACCAGACTAATCACCTACATTCAACCTTCAATGTGTTATTCTAAGTCACTACTCAGTATATGAATAGACAAACTTAAGTAGAGTCAAACATTGTGTCTACACATCAGTGTTGCAAACAAAACACCATAACTCATAACTTGAATGTATAACATGTATAAATCACAGATCAAACATAAAAAGTATGTAAACGACATCAAAAAACCCTAAAAATGCGTGTAAATCTGAAGCTTACATTAGAGGTGTTATTCACGAGTTCCCTTAGAAAGATATCCTTGTTGGAGTAGAACGTGTTTATAATAAGTTTGAAAAGTTGGTTGATCTCAGCCTGAAACGCAAACGTTTTGATTTCTCACATGGTAGATGAATGGGTTGAAAAGAGAAATCGATGGTTTATAACATGGTAAATCAACAATGGAGAAATTAACAATAATAGAAAACCAGATCAAGTACAGACCGACGTGAAGGTTGAAGAATCACCTAGATCTCCTGCAGTGGAGCTATTAGGACCAATAATGGTTGATAGTGAGTGTGGAAACAGTGCCCAACTCTCTGCAACACTTCACAACATCTAATCAGCATCGAAACAATACCGTGCCGATGAAAATATGTTCGAAATCAAACATTTATAGATAATTGCTAAGAGAATAAATAGTTAAATGGAGCTATTGTATGCTTTCTGCACAAAGAGAGAAGAAAGAAGAAGACAAAGAGATAGAGGGGTGAATAGACAAGAGGAGAGAGAATAAGGAAGCAAACTAAGAGAGATAACGTGAATGAGGGAAAGATAAAAGAGAAAATTTTGAATTTGATAGGTTGTTTTGGAACCAAAAAGAGAAGTGACATAATCAAATGATTCAAACCTAATAAGCAAAGACATAATACAATAAATATATAGTTAGAATTGAACAACATGACATCATTAGTTGCAAAAAGTAATTTTTAGACACAAAATGCCCCCAAAATAATGAGGTGGAGGACAAAGAAAAAAGGTTAATATGGTGTTTTCCAGAGCATCTAATTTTCTTATATTATAGATATTGTTTCTTATAATTTAACACTCCGATGTAATGACTCTCATAGTTTTATAGTTGTTAGTTAAGTATGAGTGACTCAAAAAGTGATCTCAGAATTGTTAAAATTCTTTTCATGAGTTAACCATCCTATTAATAATCAAATGTTTCTTTTCCGTCCTTCATACAATTATCTAAATTGCGCACTTACAAGAGTGAAGTTTGATAAAAATAGATAATGAGATTTTTCTTTTCGATTATTCACCAGATTATGTCTTATAAAAACTTAAAGTATTAAGAAAACAATGCTTAGTATTCGATACTATAAAATATATCTTTGTTAACATCATATTACTACGGCCGTTTAAACAACTCTAATAATAAATCTTTATCACTCGCCTGAATTATTTATTATTTTATTTTAAGACATTTCATCCCAATACTACCAATTTTAATTTATTTTTTATACAAAAAAAAGCTTGTCCTTATAGTCATATAAATATATTAGTATTAAAATACTTTTTACCATGTTTATTACCATAAATCGTTGTGAATAATACTTACATTTTATCACGGTTTGTTAACAACCATATTTGTGTTATTTGAGTTACCATATTGGTTCCATGCAAGACATTGTTTACATATGGTATATGGTGATTTTTGACTTACATATGGTATATGGTGATTTTTGACTTGTAGAATTCACAAATCGTTTGTGTTGCTAATAATACAAGAAGAACGTTTTC
The DNA here is from genome assembly GCF_029867415.1 of Vicia villosa. Taxonomy (NCBI): domain Eukaryota; kingdom Viridiplantae; phylum Streptophyta; class Magnoliopsida; order Fabales; family Fabaceae; genus Vicia; species Vicia villosa. The sequence continues at coordinate 176,017,077 of NC_081182.1, forward strand.
ATTTTCCACGAATCTTTTTAAATAAAAGGTACTTTTGTGAAACCTAGCCTCAAAATACTATAAATTTAACTATTAAAATTTTTTATAATTTTTTTTTAACATTGATACTAAAATTTTGTTATTATATTATATAAATAATTCAATTTTAATAGTAAATAAAATATAAAATTATATAAAAGAATAATATCAATAAAAAATATGTTGATGTGATGTAATTATTAGAAGTTAAAACATGTTAATAATAATTTAAATATTAACTTTAAATAAAAAATTATAATTTCCAATTAAAAATTAACCTAGATTCCTAGTCAACAATCTAGCTATTATGAATAAAAGTTAAATCACTTAGGTGCAATGGATATTTAAGGTTTTAATTAGAAAAAGTGAAATATATTCTAAAATTTTGAGTTTGTGATCTCATAAGAAAGGAAACCTAACTTTCCCATGCTGCTCCAATTCCACTTCCTCGCCGCATATGACGTCTTCACAGCAACCCATTCCGACGGCCAATACAGTCAGCGGCTTGCCGGTTACAACTCCGCCCGATAGAATCAGCGGCTTGCCGGATTCAATTCTCTGTCATGTACTCTCTTTTCTCTCAACCAAACATGCTGCAACCACAAGTGTACTCTCAAAGAGATGGAAACCTCTATGGCTCTCGGTCTTCACCTTTGATTTCGACGACACAGCCTTCAGATTTTCCCCCTCAAGAATTCTCTCTGCCATGAACTCGACATTGCACCAGCGAGACATCGCACTACCAATCCATTCGTTTCGCTTAATATATCATCCATATTCTCTTTGCTACCAAAATGATATCAATCAATTTATTGAGTTCGTCCGAGATAGAGGAGTACAAAACTTCACCCTCCACCAAATGGTTCGAGTTTGGGATCGGCCATCAATTGAATTACCTCGTAGCATTCTCAATTGCGAGACACTAGAAGTTCTTAAGTTGAAGGGCATTAAGATTGGAGATATTTCTCATATGCAGGATTTACATCTACCTAAGCTTAAAACTCTCCATTTGAAAGACGTACTTTTTGAATGTAATCAACAACTCTACAATCTTTTATTACGATGCCCGCTTCTACAGGATTTTGAATCAAAACACAGTATCAATATCGAAGACAATAAAAACCTTCATCTCCTAGAAACTTACGAGGCCTTACCTAATTTGATCAAAGCTAAGTTAAATGATGATCTTATAAGATGTCCGTTGAGTATGCTTCGTAACACAATCATTTTGTGTGTAGATATGGTAAGAATATCATGATCTGTTAAATAAAATTGTGATTTAACACTATAAGTTTTTAATATTCGGTTACGTGTAAATCTTGTAGAGTAAGCGTTTATGTTTCTTCGGCAATCTTGTCTTGTTACGTTCTATTCCCACGTTTCAAAGATTGACTCGCTTGGAGCTTAACTTTAAAGATATCGATTGGTTCGACAGATGCATCTGGTTGTTAGCAATACTCAAACAGTCTCCCAAACTTCAAAATCTTATCATTCAGGTTTTCTTCATCTATATAATTTTTTTGTGTCAGTTTTTTATAGTTAAATCAATCCAATGTACTTTAATTTTTGAAAATAATGATTGCTTGACAGGACACTGGAGTTCTAGAAGAGAGGAATGGCATATGCTGGAAGGATCCACAAATTGCTCCAGAATGTCTTTCATCACAACTTAAAACTTGTTGCATTAGTGGTTACAGAGGCACCGGCTGGGATTTCAAATTTGCCAAATATATAATAGAGAATTCAAAAGTACTCAACACTATGACAATTCATAGTAAATGTTCCATACGTATGAATAAGAACCAAATGTTTGATGATTTATCTTCATGCACAAGGGCCTCTACAACATGCAAACTTTTATTTGATTGATTTTCAAGGCTACGCCATATCAGCAATAGATCCGACATATGCAACGCATGTGATGGTTTGAAAGACTTGAACTTTGTTTCAAATTTTCCTCTATATCCGGTTTCACGTTTTCATGTAATTAGGGGATTCTAGATGCTCTTCACTTTATTTTTTAATTTTCTTATTGGTCATTGTTTTAAATTTGGGATTATATCAGTTTTTGTTTATTTGTTATTGTTTCTCAAGTTTGCTAATGGTGTATTTTCTCTCTCACAAACAAGGTTATCATCTTATCGATGTTTATCATTGTCCAGCTATAGTTTTCTTTTTTCTTTTGACATTTGAAAAACTGGTTCTCATCTTATCCATTCATGTGAATCAAATTTAACATGACATCATCTTACATAAGCCTCAAATTTGAATCATAGCAGCTTATTAATGTTGGTCAACAATCACAATAGTGCTCCAAGCTTCTGTTGCAGTAATTTGATTTCCATGACAGTAGAAATTATCTATAGCCTGAGATTTATGTAGTGTACTGTAGTCACAAAGTTTAGTGTCATGTGATTATATATAGTTTATATTTAAATTTAAGCCTTGAAAAGAGAAATGGAGTAGAAACGGTGATGCATCAAAGTGAATAGCCTAGATAACTTATAACTAAAGTGTACACTTTTATATAACAAATGATATGATGAAGATAGGATAAAATAGCATTTGAATGCTCTTTCCATCATGCATTGGAACCTCCTCATTGATAACTTTTTATAATCTATGATGGAAATTCATTACCTTTTTGCAGTTTGTGAAATGGTTTATCTATCGGCATCATTAAAATATTAATAAGCTTTTTGCAGTTTGTGAAATTCATTACCTTTTTGCAGTTTGTGAAATTCATTACCCCTATTGAGGAACTGTGCTTTTTATTGGAAAATAATATTTTAGTAACACATTCGTTTTTATCCTTTTGTGAAAGTATTAATAAAATAAAACATTGGGAACCAAATTTAAATGAAGGTGGTTCGATAAAGCAAGCCAAGTTATTTTCTTGACCATCAATGAACATGGTGATTTCAAGGCATCCTGTTTTTCTGCTATGCACTTGTTCTGTTTTGAGTTTTAATATTGCTGTCTGTCTTGGAAGTGGCTGAAGGTGAAGTATATTGGTTTTTTTCTTCCTCAAGTTCTCAATGCAATATAAACTAAAAGAGAATGAATCGTTGCTTTGAAGAATTTGGGACATTGAACCAAGTTCTATGTGTTAAAGAGCGATAAATGAATTACGGGATGCATGCAATTCGAAAAACATTGATTGAACTTAGTTGATTTTCAAATATGATTTAATTTTCAGATTATTATTTTCTAAATAAATTTAAATGAATCCATGTTCAGTGAAGGGTTAGTGAAATAAGTAATCAACATACGATATAATAAACTCAACTAAATTTTCTAAGAAACATTTATCAACAACAACAACATACTACAACATTCACAACTTTTATCAATAGGTGTTATTTGGATGGCAACGTGTTGGTGTATTTGGAAACATACGACGTAATTTTCAACAATGGGGAGGTAGACATGGAGGAAATTCTGCATAATATAAAGATGTACTCTTGGTGGTGGTTGGCAACAGGGCCGGTCCCGACTTTTAAGAGGCCCAGGGCAAACAAAAAAATGGACCCCTAACAAAAAATTGATTTTTTACTCGCCTCTATAATGAAAAAGAATTTCGAAGACTAGATCTAAATAATGAAGTCTTGGTTCTTTTTGACAATAATCAACATGGATAAGAAATCATATGCAAATCATTAAAGAATTCAAAATCACAATATATTAACTAAATTAAAAATGAGAATCTTTTTAAGGACCCTTAATTGCTAAAATTTTTAGACAATAAATATCATCTCAAATAAAAAGTGGTGTTTTCTCTTACTTTAGATGCGAAAAGTCAAATTCTATAACTAAGAAATGTAAGAGTAAGCTTAAACCATGTCTTGGCCCTAATACGCAGATTTATCTAACTAATAAAAAATTTATTTCTACGATTAAAAAAATAATAAATCACAGTCCAAATGATAATGAATTTGATTTCATTATAAAAATTTGATAATAAATAAGTTAATTACATCGTAAAATTTTAAATATTTAATTATAACATATAAATAATTTCTAAAATAAAATTATAAGAGTTATAATTAATAACTATTGAAAATAAATTTTGATTTAAAATGTCTGTATCAATTTCAATTATTTATATAAATATTATTTTATAATTAAAATTTGAAAAATATTAATTTTCACAACTGTCTAATTAGTAGACACTACTTGTCACCTTACCTCCAGCTAAGATGCTAAGAATCGAACTTGTGTCAGGTACATTCTTGAGCATAGTATGCACCGCTGTGCTACAAACAACTACTTGTTGCCCTATTGCGCTATTAAATATATATTTTATAATTTCTGCATTATAATTTTTCAATCTACTATTTTTTTAATTGAGGCCCCCATTTTTATGAGGCCCTGGGCTGTGGGCCTGCTTGCCCGGGCCCAGGGCCGGCCCTGATTGGCAATTGAGAACAAACAGAAAGTAACATGTAATTTCTATGAATGGAATCATAGGCCTCTAGATTTTGTGTAAATAGTTGTAGTTTGTTAGGATAGGAGTTTGGCAAAACACTCCCACCCTATTGTAATGTTCTGAGTACATATTGTACTCTGATAGTTATGCTATATATCATTGTTTATATAAAAAAAAAAATACAACAACATGACATAAAATATTTCACTAACATATTTTTTTTTGAAAAGATTCGTGAAATGATCTGAGCACTACAAGAAAATTAACCTTTCGTGCCCCTCATGGTTTATCACTAAAAGTCAAATATTTATGTTTATCCTTTATTTTGAGTTTCATTCATGTATTAATCATCAAACACTTGTTAAAATATGTTTTTCATGCATTTTGATAAGTTGACTAAAAGTCAAAGTATGACTACGTTGATTCAGAGAGAATGTGAATTGATTAAGTGTTTTTTCCTTTTTGGCTGACTCGATTCATAGGACTTATGAATTGGTTCAATTAAATCACTTTGTGAATCGATTCATTAAAGTGTCTCAATCTTTCATTTTAATCTATTTGCCCGAATTGATTGAAGGCTTTTATGGATTCAATTAACGATTCCAAATTTAATTGATTCAGTGAGAAAATGAATAGATTCAAGATGCTGATTTGAATTTTTTTTCGATAAGCTAATTTGAATTGATTCAATACAGTCTGGACTCAGGTTAATTTCCTGAAAAAAAATTTAAATAACCAGGTTTGATAAAAAAATACGAAAAAAACCATGTTTTCGGGGTATTTACCAAACTGTCTAGGTTTGGGATATCAGAATACTGAATGCGCCAAATGAAATGGCGTATAAGTATAAATTTTGGGTGCATGCGCCAAATGAAATGGCATGCCCTAAAATCCAATAGGTTTGCGCCAAATGGAATGGCGCATAAGTCTAGGGTTTTTGCCCTAGAAGCCAAACCATTTGGCGCCTTAGTTCTAGGGCTTTTTTTTTTTTTTTTTTTCATTTTAGTTGAATATATTAAATTTAAATTTTTTTTTTATTTTATTTGTTATGATATTTACAGAAATAAATTTGTAAAATATTTTTTTCGCCTTATAAATGTAATGCAGAAAACGAAAATCAAAATTGTAACATCGATTACAATATAATTTAAGAACTAAACATCGATTACAATATAATTTAAAAACTAAACATCGGTTACAATTAATTTCAGAAACGATGCCAAAGATTAATGAAAAATACAACAACATGATCAATGACGTCCATCACCAAGATAGCCATCCGTTCCGCAACCTGGTCTTGTAATGACACATTTACCGCGATCGTTGATTCCGCCGCGAATATTGACATCGCCTCTTGCCCTAGCTCTACCCCTACCCCTGCCCCTTTGTGCTTCTTGTTGGGTTTGTGTCACGGGGGCTGGTACTGGGATGTCGCGTGGATCGCTGTCTATGAATTCGTCGACGCTCCCATAATTATCCGGAAAACCGCTGTTGTAAAGTCGGCTACCCATTCCCTCAAATGTGTTTATTCGTGGTGGTGGAGTGGGGTGGGAAAAGACCTCCGGTTCATAGCATCCCGCAACACTAGAACTACCTTGGTTAAAGCCGAATTGGTTTTTAGGTGTTGCGTAGCCGGAGGGGGCGCCACGGTAAGAGGATTCACCATGAGGACCATCGTCGGGACTAAGATGAAGGCTAGATGAACCGGGAGTTAGGTTTTGGCCGAATCCCCTTGAGGACCCAGTAAATGTTGTAAATCCGAATGGTTGTGAGTGGGTCTGATATTGGTCCGAGGAAGGATGGCGGTCTTCATACCCTTGTAATGGTTGAGATTGGGATTGGAACATATTTGATTGGCGGATGTTGTGTGCGGAACGGGATGGAGTACTGAAAATATTTTGTTGTTGTTGCTGGAGTTGTTGTTGTTCCTGGAGTTGTTGTTGTCGTTGCTGTTGTAGGAGTTGTTGTTGGCGTTGTTGCAGGCTTTGTTGTTGTCGTTGCTGAAGTCGTTGTTGTTGCCGGAGTTGTTGTTGTTGTTCTTGTTGTTGTTGTTGTGGTTCTTCTTCCGGTTGTTGTTGTTGTGGCAAGATGTAGTTCTGTGCACGGGGATCAATCAAATAGAATGGAGCTGCAAGAAACAGGTTAGGGGTTGTGGCTGTACGATACCAACTCATGTACTCAGGAGAAGGTTTCATTTCATGGTCACTAACGGGGAAGTTTAGGACATACTGGCGACGGTCCTTCCAGTGTTGGTGTGTCCATTGATGGTTAACTCTTTTTAGGTGCCACACTCCCAAGTCAACAGGAGGGTCGGGTATCCGTTGACGCATCCCAAATTGAAGCATCACCCGGTCACTTTGATGCATTTCTATTATGTTGTACCGGATTAAGCAACACTTTGTCGTCCAGATTTCTGCATCCTGAGCTCTAGGCTCATACTCACACTCGAGATACGGTCGCCATATGAACTGCATGCATGAGATTTATACATTACTTCGGGAAAAAATATTTACGGAAAATACTTATAAAAAAGAAGAAAAGAATTAGAGATAATACTTGATGGGGTCCAAGGTGATCAATTAGCGTGCGGTACATTGTGATATTTGACCGCGGATTACGTGTGAAGTCCATTTTTTTCACACAATATCTACAACAAAAATATAATGATTTAGTTAGAATGGAGTAGAATGTGTAAGGAGAAAATGGTATACTAAAAACTTACCTCAAGGCATACGGAAAGTCCCAACTTCCGTTGTTAACCGGGGCCAGTATGGGCATCCTCCACCACCCCCACACCTGCACCAACAGGGCGCATCCATAGAATGTGCAGGACTCAGCAACCGCGTTTTTGCATAGTGACTGGTACAAGGTAGCCAGTACCGCAGACCCCCAGCTGTACAGACCAACTCTACTAAAATCCATTAGCAAACGAAGATACATAAAGTTAACCGTGTTACCCGTGCTATCTGGGAACAAAACGTTTCCAATAAGCAACAATACATAACACCTAGTTTTCTGCAGTATGGTCTCTTGGGGAGACGCATCATTCAAGTGAAAATTTTTATAATAATCCTTTAACCTCTTGAGGTTAACACCTTGCCCCCTAGCACCAACGGCTCCTTCTATCAAGTCTATTCCAATTGCCTCTTGGCATAAGCTATTCGCCTGCATAACACAACCATTAATTGCCTTACCATCAACAGGAAGGCCGAGTAGCATATGAACATCTTCAAGGGTGATGGTGCACTCCCCTGTTGGAAGATGGAAGGTGTGTGTCTCGGGCCTCCAGCGTTCTAGCAAAGCAAGAACAAACTTGTGGTCAATAGAAGACTCGGCGATCCTGCTAATCGGACCGAAACCAGCAATGTTCAGGTATGGTATAATGCGGCCGTCCGGAGCGATGGTATGTTTACTACGAGTGCGAAAACGTTGAACGTTCTGAAAAGAGTAAGCATGCCCAAAAAAATCAGTTAGTTTATCAGGGACAGTTGCATGATTTTAAAGTAATACTAATACACTTACGAAGGTTGCGATGTTCTGGGGGGTTCCTCTGTGTGTTTCGCCCATGGTTAGGAGAGACATGGTTGAAGGCTGAAAATTCGTAAGCTGATTGCAAAAGGATTGTTCTAAGAGTAGATGAGTGATAATGGTGATGTATCTCCAGAATTCCAAGTGCTTTATATATTGACGAGGAAAAAAACGGTAACATCATGCATGCTTGACATGTCAACACAGCCATAAGTGTTTGGTGTTGCTTCTGCAGGATGTGTTGGCATGCATGCAGTCAAACTATCGGTGACAAGGCATGGTGGGATGCATGCAGCTCAGGTCTAGGTGACAGCTCGGGTAGCATGCATGCAGGAGTAGGAGGAATCCTGGCAGGAAGCTGATCAGGAATCTTATCAGAAATTTTTGCAGTCGCATGCTTGTTAACAGTAACTCCATGCTGGTTTACAGTAACTCCTGGAATCGTTTCAGAACATGCAGGTGGGGACCATGTGGGGCCAGGTGGTGGACCACACCACTAAGGAATGCGCCAAATGAAATGGCTTTTTTTTTTTAAAATCCTTCTAATGCGCCATTTCATTTGGCGACTTACTGAAGGGAAAAAGCACTAATGCGCCAACTCAAATGGCGCATTAGAAGGTTACTTTTTTTTTTTCAAAATTAGGGTTTTCGTATCACAATTAGGGTTTTGGTAATCTTACCTACGTGGTCTTCCTAGAAGAAACCCTAATGAGGAAATAAGGCTACTGCAAGACGTCTATGCCTCTATAAATTAGGGTTTCGTGCGCACTGGTACCCACACTGAAAAATGAGAACTCGAATTAGGCCAGATGGGTCGCAGCGGACTTCTGAGCCTCCACCTCATGTTAGGCGTATGAATTATCAACCGGACGTTCGTAGACGGAACGGACACGTTATCTTCTCGACAGCAAACCTCCCATGCAAGTGATGTTTTGGAATATCCAAACCATGGATCAGCTTAAGAGAAACATCCTCAGGTTTCTGGACGGAGAGTTCAGTCCAGGCGAACAAATCCGATCTATCAAGAGACTTCGAACAAGGGGAGGTGTTTTTCTCGAAAGGCAGCGTTGGTGGGAGACTATGGAAGACGACATCCAATGCACTCTAATGATGGAGGACAGAGAAGACATTGTTTTAACCGTTGTTATATCCTAGGCGCTACAATTTCTATATCATTTCAGTAACTTCTGTACCGTTCAATTAAATGCTCTTAGCATATCTGTACCTTTCAATTAAATGTTGTTAACGTATTTCAATGAAATGATATTTTATTGTTACAAAGTTTCCAACTGTTATTTAAGTTATTAATAATTAACAATAAAATTTCCCTCTGCCTTGCACCCGCTATAAATAGAAGCGTGTGTGTGGAGTTGAAGTACTAACTCTTCTTTCAATCATAGTGTAAACACTTAAAAATGAACTCTGTTTGGGCTGTCGTCTTCTTTGAGGAAGGTAGTCACATGCGGGTTTGCCTTAACCCTCACTGGAATTTCCAGAGAATTGTTAGAGCCATCAACACTGGGTTTCGTCAACTAGATGGTCCAACCAGAAAAGTTAAACAGCTAGATTACCGATGTCCATACATTACGTTGACGGATAATAACCCTGAAGGCACCTACATGTATTATTGGGATCGTGTGAAAGACGATGTGGACGTGGATCTAATGTTTTGGACACACAGTGGAGAAGTTAACCGAGGCGTTGAAGATCCCCTTGTTATTGCAGTGACACTTGAGTAGTTTAGATTAACTGTTGTTTTATTAGTTGCAAAGAGTGAGCGTGTACTACTAGTTGTTCTGTGTTCTTTTCTCTTCTTTTGTATTCTGCAACGTAACATCGTGATTTACCGATGGTTTTGTGTTGTCAACGCAGGGTCATTGAATTAAAATAAATGTGGTTGATGTGTTAGTTGTTTTCTTCTGGACAATATTTACCCTAGCGGACGTGTACAATAATTAACATACATATAATTGGTAATTTATATACGTAATTATTAACTATATTTATAATTAGTAATATATGTTATTAAAATACATATAATTATTAATTACAAATTTTTTTATTTATTAAATAAAATATATATACGTAATTATTATTTATATATAAACAGACCTAGATCAGTGTGACTGTCTTTTGTAATCAATTCGGAATCTGGTGGCAGACATAGATCAGTGTGCCTGTCTTTTACAATCAATACGGAATCCTGTTGCAGACCTAGATCAGTGTGCCTGTCTTTTATAATCATTTCGGAAGATAGTGGCAAACCTATACTAGTGGGTCTGTAAGAACCACCATATATTAACATAAATATATATATATATATATATATATATATATATATATATATATATATATATATATACATATATATATATATATATATATATATATATATATATATATATGTATATATATATGTATAAATAAATATATATATATATATATATATGCATAAATAAAGATATATATATATATTTATATATATATATATATATTTATATATATATATATATATATATATATATATATATTTATTTGTAAATAATTATTGCAGAACTAGCTGCCAGATAGGGTTGCATGCATGCTCTGCCTAGGGGAATCGTTACAGGAATCTTATCAGGAATCCTGTCAGACGCGTGATGGGGTGCAGAACATAGATCAGCGTGTCTTTTATAATCAATTCGGAAGATAGTGGCAGACCTATACTAGTGGGTCTGTAAGAACCACCATTTATTAACATAAATATATATATATATATATATATATATATGTGTATATATATATATATATATATATATATATATATATATATATATATATATATGTATAAATAAATATATACACATATATATATATATATATATATATATATGCATAAATAAAGATATATATATGCATAAAAGAGGAAAAATCACATTTTTGAGGGATGGTTGGATATTTTAGAGCTTCAATCCATCCAATAGCATTTTTTGAGTGGAAGGATGCTAGAAAACACATTGGAGCTGACAAATGGATGATCTGGGGTTGAATCCTTCATCAATCGGAGCCGACAAACCGGGAGATTTTTGGGTTTTTCTCCATTTCTTCTCTTTGTAGTTTCTTTTGTGAGTTTTGTTATGTATATACTTTGATCTCATGTATATTTGTTGACTATTATGTTATATAAAGCCTGCTTTCATATTTTTATGGATTATTGTCTTAGATTGTTGCTTTGTTGCTATGTGTTTGAGTTTCTATAGAGATGCAGGGCTCTAATGCTTATCTAGGATGATTTTCTATTAACTTAATTACAGAGATGGATTAGGTTGATAATCACTTAGTGTCAGTGCTTAATGCGTCTGAGTGGTCGTGTCTGTCTGGGAGATCGACATTTATGGGAAGCTCGAATTTCTCATGTGTCATACCCCAAAATTTGCCTTCCATATTCCATTTACAATGATTCAAAGTTCAAGATTCAACCCCAAAGCTTTGCTCAAACAATCCCAAGATCCACAGTCAACTGATCCAATCCTGAAGGTCAACTACAATCAAAGCATGATTCAAACCTATGATCATTGGTCAAACATCAGGTATAGAGGTGCATAACCATCATTTGATCAAAGATTGATCATGATTCCATTAATAGAAACTCAGAGATGAACAAATACAAAAAGGTTCAAATTAGGGTTTCTTAGGAAAAAGTCAACCCAACTTTGACTGGGCATAATTTTCACATGGAATATCAAAAATTCCCCACTCAAAGCCTATTTTGAAGGAAATTAGATTCTCTACAACTTTGTCTCTCACAAGCCAGGGCTAGAAATGATTCATTTGAGAGATACAGTGCAAAAAATTACAGGTCATTTTCAGGCATCCTCCAAAAGCAGTTTTTTCCCAAAGAGGATATGATCTTGATAAAAGCTCCAAATGAAAAGTATATTCTAAAGTGGCTTGTAAAGGACCTCTTGAGGTTTCCAAAATGTCTTAGAACTCCCTCATAGCTTAAAAATTGAGTGAGTTATGATTGATCAAAATTGGGTGATTTTTGGAGGCAAAATATGAAAAAAGAAGGTTCAAATTGAGAAAATTTGCAAATGGGCCTATGGTTTTTTGATGCAATCTTGGTCCACAAGGCATTAGCATGCCCAAAATCATTTGCCACGAAATTTAGCATTTATATGTGATTTAATATGATTTTTTATTTCATTTTAATGATTTAATTAACATAAAAATCAAATATTTTGGAAAAGGAGATATTTTGATTGATTCCAATCAATATTTATGACTAAATGCAATATAATTTCGTGGGGTATTAATTGGAGAAAGATCAACACAAACTTTGGCAAAAAAAGAAAGTTTCTATTCAAGAAATAAAATCAATTTTTCTCAAATGGCAAGATTGGATTCAAGAAGCATTTGGGCTATTTTTCTTAACCTAATCCATTGCCTATAAGTACCTAATGCATACCACGTGAATAAGGGTTGAAATCTCTGTCCAGAGGCACACTTGCAAGAACCCGAAAATACACAAAAAAATCAAATTCGGTTTGCAGGAATTCAGAGGTTTTAACAAGATTCAAAGGTTGCAATAGCTTGCTCGTGGCATTCTGAAGGTGAGGGGATACTAGCATAGCATCAACAACCCCAGAATTGTCTCCGATTTGTCAAAGTAAGTCGTTCTGGAACTTGATTCAATTGGCATGGTGTGTGCATATTTATGATGTTTTGATTGTGTGTTAAGCTTTGTATGAATGCTATGAACGTTTCCTGAAAGATAATTTGATTTCTGGGCGCGTTTGGGGTGGCTCACCATTGTTGACCGTGTGAAGCTGTTAGGGTTTCAATTTGGGGTTTTTATTTAGGGCCAAAATTAGGATAAAACAAATGCAGGGTTGGATTCTTATGATCCAGACGAGAAGATTGCAAGGTTCGCGAAATATTTATGTGTACATATGCGTTGTTCGTTATTTTTGAGGTATGTTTGCTACGAACGAATTCAGAGCAAATTCGTAGAAAATGTTTGCAGGGTTTTGTGAATCCCATGAGGAAGACGATGAGGTGGCGTCACGCTACTGGTTTGTTTAAATCTCGCGCGCTCACTTTTTAGTTTGTTTTAGATCTTGTACATAATCTATCCCACGCGTGTAACAAACGAATGGATGGCTTGGTTGGGTTGGTCAAAGAGCGCGCATGTGAGTGGAGGGTCGCAGGTTCGAGCCCTCCCTCCAACATTATTTTTCTGAAACATTTGTTTCTTGATTCAGTGCACGCACGTTGGGTTAGCCTATCATAGTCCCTCAGATCTGAACCATAGGACTGCCACTAGCTTAGATCTGACGCCCCAGCCTTGGTCCCTATACCATACACTCTAGTCACAGCCACACTGGATTCAAACCTTAATAAACTAAATAAATTTAATTATTTATTTGTATAAATTAAAATGCTTTTTAATATATTATGTATATACTAATAATTGTTTTTTTAAAATAAATTAGTATATAATATTTATATTAAAATTTTAATTCGTTGTTCGTTCCGATTAAATCAATTAATCGCTATGGTCAATGATAATTTTAATTAAAATGATTATTTAATTAAAATAAAATTATTTTCGATTTGATTAAATGGTTGCAACTATTTTATTAGTTGTGATGATTAATCGTCTTTTTTTTCTAATCCTAATTCGTTATTCTTTTTAATCGAATCAATCGATTACGAGGTGTAACGATGCAAACTAATTATTAAAAATTATTAAAAATATCCCAATTCGTTATTAGTAATAATCAAATCAATTGATTAAAATTGGTAACGATACAACTTCAAATCTGTTAACTATGGCGATTGAATCTATTGATCGTTGCGGTTAATAGTGCTAAATCAAATCAGGGTTGTACGCCCAAATCCTAAAACACTTCAAAACACTCAAAATACACTAAACCACGATACTACGGTGTTTCAACACTGCGATGTGCGATGTTCACAACTACGATAAGGTAACTCAAAATACCTTCGAACATTCGCATTTCAAAACAACTTCAAAACAAATTCAAATACATTCAATTCAACTCTAAGGCGTACAATCCTGTCCCCGAACTACGTTGACTCTGATTCTCCATAAGGAGATACGTAGGCACTTGGATAACCAAGGCGAGTCCCCCTCCTTAAAATCTCAATTTTTCCCCTATTCAATTCCTTAGCTATTAACCTTAACTTTTTAGCCATAAAACTTGACCCTTAGATTCAAAGCCAATAGGAAAGGGTTGAGAGTGCCTAACACCTTCCCTCGACCTGAATATAGTATCTTACCCTGATCTCTTAATTGCATAGGTTTCCTATTCGCCTTGGTAGAATAGGTGGCGACTCTAAATCTAAAATTTTAGGGCAGGTTGCTACAGCTAGCGACTCTTCTGGGGACAACTATAATGGTGAATACTATGCTCCTATAGGTTTTGGCAGGGTTTAGGTTTGACAACTTTTTAGGGTTTGGCTGATTCGCCTTTTTTTTAGGGTTTGTAATTATTATTATTATTATTTTTTTTTTATAAAAAAATTTGTTTATTTGTTTTTTATCTAAAAAATATTTAATTGTTTATAATATGTTTATATTTAATTGTTTATGTTAATATATTTATATTTAATTGCCTAATTGTCATATTTTTATATGCACTGCTGACATATTATGTAATGTTAAAACCCTAAGTGTGGGAGTTAACTTTGAGATCAATAGGGGACATGAATCGCCTACGAGTCTCATTGATAACTCCACTCGGAGTGGGTTGAGTATTCGGAAATGTCCAAAACGAGGCTTGACTTTGTTGAGGGCAGGACTGGATACTTGGCTGATCTCTCCGAGAACCTACCCCAAAAATTCGAACCTCATGGATAAAATGAGTTGTTCTAAAATCCGAAAAGACAAAAAGTCTCGGAGGTTACGAACGACCCCATGACACCCCCTATAAAAAGGTTGGCTCCCAAGAGCCGCTACGTCGAACCTATGAACTTATGTGATTATGTGCTATATGTATATATATGTGTTGATCATTTTTTTTATTATTTCTTTTTCCATTCATCATACATCAGGGGCATTCTTGCATCATATTTTATTCAAAAAAAAAAGAAAGAAAAAAGATATCATACATATCATGCATGGCATACACATCATTTTCATGACATTAAGAGAAGATTCCTCTTCTATCTCCAGAACAAGGGACCATTGGGAAGGATAACCTAACATCCCGACCATATTATCCAACAAGATTTCAGCAGAAGAGATCAATGGATTAGCAAAAGCAACAGGGTGGCCAACGCACCTGGAGGTCCAAGCCAAAACGATCATTCACTCCGTTGTACATGCCATTGTCTCAAGCTTTGCAACGTCTGCTCAGCCAGAACCTGGTAACTCTGCTGCCTCCATACTCAGCTCCAGCTAACCCCGCTCCTGGGTACAAGCATCATGCTAGGTGCGCTTATCATTCAGATAGTCCTGGCCATGTGTCATACCCCAAAATTGGCCCTCCAGATTCTTTTTAAGCGTATGCTTTGCATATCATTTGCAAATTAACTTAATTTTGCATCTTTGCGTATTTTGGTCGTTTTTACGATTTAACAATATTTTCGGTTCACTAACCCCTTGCAGGCTTACAATTATAATTTTAATTCAATTTAGATTTAAGTTGAATTTTTATTAAAAATCAGTAAATCATTTTATTATATTTATCATATTATTCTATTTCTTTTTGGTTTTTTTAGGTGCAAATAGAAAGGAAGTCCATTAAACTTAAATTGATCCAGGCCCATGACCTCTAAAACCACCTTGCATTAGTTACATTATTTATTTTATTTGTTTTGGACTTTATTTGTTTAAATACAAATTAAATAAAAAATAAATAAATCAAATAAATGTCAATTAAAGAGGGAGAGAGGCACATGATTTGATTTATTTCATCAAATATTTATTTTTAAAGACTAAAGAAAAGATTGAGAAATAATTGGTCAAATTTAAGACAAATATAGAAGATTTTTATAATTTCAAGTCTATTTCCAAATCATATCACAATCTTCACAAATTTGCAAAGATTTAAGCTGGAATTATTAACCTAATTGGTTGCAATATAAAACCATAAGATGCTGAAGCCAAAGAGGATTTTTTCCGTGTGGACAAGGATTGGCCGGCTAGGGAACCAAGGCAAAAGCTCAAAGAATTTCAAGACAACCTTGAATTCGGTTGGAGAGATTAGGGAAGGTTCAAAACGTTCTGAGGCTTCAAAAGTATTCCTTGGACGATTCTGGAGTTGCACCAATTATCAGAATCGAATTACAAGTCAAGAACAGAGTCTCACACGCTCACGGTTTGCCCAAAATTTCCTAAAACTCTATTTGTCAATTCACTCAATTTAAATGATTGTTAAGCATACATACATGTTCATATAGTTGTTTAGAATGTGTTTGAATCACTAATTGCAAGTTTTGGTGTATGAATGACAATCTGCCATTGTTAGGGTTCACGTTCTTGATTTTGGGGAAAACTATTTAGGAGCGATTTCAGACCGAATCAGTGGGACAAATGGATTCGTAAGGTCGATGATAGCGGGTTTGGGTTATTATCTCGTTTTTATTGGCAATAATATGCAGGTTTGATCATGGCTGTGCTATAGCGACGATACAAAACCGTTGCTAAAAGTTTCCATATGTCCAGAATTCCAAGGTTGAAGATGAAGGGGCCTGGGCGCGAGTGTTTGCGTTTTAAATTTTTTATTTTGTTTTTTTCTATTATGTTACCTATATTATATTTTGTCATGGCTACATAAACAGCAATTGAAAACTGGTCTGGTGGCAAGGGTGCGGGGCGCTTGTGCACAAGCATGGGGGATCAAGTTCGAACCTCTGCTGTGACATCTTGTTTTTTTTTCTCTTTTCAAAGTGTTGTTAGCTACAGATCCAATGCATGGGCTTCAGGCGTAACCACAATGCTCCCTCAGCATTCCAGCCCTCAGATTGTCATCCAATCTGATCCAACGAGTGCAGAGACGCAGGTCCACCGTAGACCTTCGCTGCCACGCCACACACGATCACCAGCTAAGTTTCCAAAATTTTTTATATTTATTTATATGCAATCCGCCTTATATATATATATATATATATATATATATATATATATATATATATATATATATATATATATATATATATATATATATATATATATATATATATATATATATATATATATACATGTTTAAATTTTTTTTTTCTCTCTTTTCTTTTATTTACATAAAACTTTATAAAAACCTTATAATAACCAAAAAATATTTTTTAATATTTAATATTTTGTTTTTGCCTTTTGATTTAATATATGTATATATTATTTTATTTATTTATTTAAATACTTTCAAAAATTCATATATGCATTATTTTAATTCCAAAAATTCCTAAAAATTTATTTTTACACTCGATTTAATTTCTTTATTCCGATTTAATTAATTAGGTCGCAAGACCAATAATTAATTAAATCAATTTGTCATTATAGAGAATTTGAATCCTAATTAGGGTTTACCCTACACTAAAAAATCTTCTTCTTCTGTGCCTTTTTCAGGGTTATCGACATGGTTCACTCCGACAACGCGCCTGATCAAAAAAACCAGAGCTAAGTATCTTATCTTTAAAGCCTATTTTATTTTCTCTTAAAATCAGGGGTTTGTCTTGCCTTCACTATTTCTGCCTTTGCCTTTTTCAGGGTTACCCCCGAGGTTTTCCGCCAACCATATCAGATCAAATTCGAAGCTAAGTGCCTTTTATTATTATTTTTATTTATAAATTTCATTATTCTTTTTACCTTTGTGGTTAATAAAGTTCGCCTTCGAACCGATAATGCACTCACTCTCTGTTTTATGTCTCTTCTTTTTCCTTTTCAGGGTTTGTCGAATGTCAAAGCTACGTCGTTGGTAACCCTAAACCCTATTTTATTTTATGTCTTTTATTATTACTTATGTCAAACCCTATTAAGGGATCCGCTGGTTACAATTTCCCTCCCCCATATTTGTTAATTATTTCTGTTAAACTGCGTGGTTAGTAATCTAGGGAGTGTAACCTCGAATCGAACATAGAATCGCTAATCTTACAAGATAATATACTTGAATATAATCACGTGATTGTTGCACACACGCACCCTTTGGGTAACCTCTCTGTTGCCTTGTTGCCTTGTTGCCTTGTTGCCTTGTTGCCTGTTGCCTTTGTGTTTTTGCAGAATAAGCCACGTCCCTCGAATTCGAAGATACCTCAGCCATGTTGCCTCGATAAAAAGGTCACGACCTTAATGATGCTGCCTTCGATACACAAATGACCTCGACCCTCGGATGTTGCCTACGAAAAAAGGCTGAGGTATCTTCTGGTTGCCTACGAAAAGGCTTATTCTGATCCTTACCTTAGACTACCTGCCCTTCTATGGCATGGGACAGTCTTATGGCAAAGGATGCTTCGATGACCCTTCAACCTCCAAACGAAAGGCTTCCTGCCCTCTTATGGCAAGGATAGACCCTTTCATTCTGAAAGGCAAAAAGAGACCTATCATCTGAGTTTAAGGTAATTGCCCCTAATTGCCTTGCAATGCTCAAACCTTTTTATTATATTCTTTCTCATAATTTTTCAAAAGGGCAACGCTTATTCACAAGCTAAAGTCCCTATCTCTTTCATCTACATTTTCTAAACAAACGAGCAAGCAAAGCAATTAAGAGCCCATGGAAAACCATGGATGCAAAGGGTGCCTTACACCTTCCCTTTGCATAAATTACCCCCCGAACTTAGATTTCTTTAAAAAGTTTTTTTTCTGTTTCTTTTTGCCTTTCTGATTTAGTTTGGATAAAATAAAAGTCGGTGGCGACTCTTGCTTACCGCGACATTCCGATCGATATAAAAGTCAGTTCACCGTATTACACCATGATACATAGGATTGTGGGCCATTGAAGCACAAGATCCAAGATTTGATTGAAGAAGGGCTCATTGAGTTCAAAGATCCTCGCAAGTCTAATACCATAGGTGGCTAGAAGGAGGATTTCTTAGATCATTAGTTTTGTTTTCATTCGCAATTTCTTTCCGTTTGTTTAAACATTAGTCTTACGACATATGTCGTGTACTTTACAATAATCATTAATGCATTGCTTACGTTTGTCTTGATTTATTCCTAGTGTTCTCACTATATTTAAAACTGTGTTTTTACTCGGTTTTCTCATTTGTGATATTCAACTCTCGTTAAAAGTCGTACACCTTTAGAGGGAGAATGACGAAAACGATACCACAATTTCATACATTATGCTTTCGAACAACCGTGTTGACGATGTACAGGCATTGTTTCGATTCCCAAATAATGGAGATATAAGGATGTTAATCCCTCGTCAACCCCTTTGAGCCTAAAGAAGTAGGAGTTTTCCTTCATATAAAATAAAACCCTTCATATATAACCTGGGGTAGGGTAGCTGCTCAGTTAACTTAATCATTCCAAATTGTTCCTTTGAAAATTATCACCGATGGTTCCCCATCATCATTAAATCCGGCAGTCAATATCCAAGAAAGCAATGCAAAAGCCTGCTGAGTCAAAACCTATTAAGGAGACTTAGGCAACATTGGGGCATCCCGCTGACTGCAGTTTTAAAACAAACAGTTCAGGCAAAAGTTAGGGATAACAAAGTCGAAAAAAGGTCACTATGTACCTTCGACAAAAGGAAAAATTACAAAAAAGGAGAATGACTGCCTTTGCAGATAAACCTTTGGTTTTTGAACCATCATAAATGCCAATGTCACAATTCCCAAATTCTTTTGGAGACTAAACGCATAGCTAACTGAGCATAGGACTGGAGAACATCACGAAGATTGGGATGGGTACAAATAAACTTTGAGCCTCTATCTTTTGTTTCTCTAAACCGTGAACCAGGCCACGTTACAACCCTTAAAAGTCCTAACTGAAACATGGTTAGTTCGAAAGTATATCGTTACCAAAGGTATCCCGACTCCTTAAGGTCTACTATAACTCTTGAGTTGATATCACTTTCTTACAAAAAAAAAACCTTTGTTTTACTAAAAAATGTTTTTAAACTTTCGAGACAGACATATGCATTCGCATCTTATGAATTTCATTGCAAAGTACACTTGTCTATGTGGATTCAGATGTTTAAACATCAGGGAGAAGTTGCATGGGGCATGGCTAATGGCTAAAAATCCTACTGACTGACGAAGTAGCTTTAAAAACTCGTCAAAAGAAGAAACATCCCTTACGCATGACTGGGATGGCTAATGTGTACACACGGCATAACTCGTCATTATCCCATTTACATGGGGCAATCTCATCAAGATTCATTGGAATCTCTCAAAGACGTTGAATAGCCCATGGGGCAAGCCCATTGTCTGGAGCACGTTGCAAAGATCGCTCAGTATCAGATGGGGTCAATACCACTCTCACATCCTTTCCAGGAACCTTTATAGGATACTTCTCAATCTGTCCATATAATCTTCTTTAAGACATATTCAAATAATTCTTACCCTTTCTAGGAGCCTTTTTCAGATAGTCTTTTTAAGACCCATCTTCTTATCCTTTCTATTTTCAAACCCTTTCAGACAGTCTTCTCTAAGACATATTCCTTTCCAAGAACCTTTTCTAGGTAGTCTTCTGTAAGACATCTCTTAACTTTTTCAGTTAGTCTTTTGTAGACATATTCAAACTTCTCTTATGCTTCCAAAAACCTTGTCAAACTTTGTTTAAAGTACAGAGTCTTCTATAAGACAGTCTCATATCCTTTCTAGGTTAATCTTCTTCAAGATGTCTTTTCCTAAGTTTTGTTTAAAACGCCACAAAAACAGTCTTTATCCTCTATAGGAATATTTTTGACCCTCTGCACAAACAGATCCTTTGAGCTTTGTCTAAAACACAATCTTGTTTAAGACAATTTCCCATTCCTCCCAAGGACCTCTTCAGGTAGTCTTATAGAAGACATCATCTCATTCTGAGTACTCAGCAAGTCACTGTCCGTCAGGATGCGACCTAAACGCATGACTCATTCTGAAAAGCATCTGCTTCACATTCAAATCAACACTTAGCATCAAGGAGACCTCAAAATTGGTCTAATCAAAGACGATCATTCCTGATAAAGACTCTTGAATGGGGAAACCACATCCAGAGGGTTTTCCTAAAATAGGGGCATACAATCAAGGATCCTATTAACTAGGGGCATATCTTTCAAGAATTCAAACACTGGGGCAATGCATATCAGGCAAGACATGGTGAAAACTCGGGTTCTCTCTAAAGGTCCTTCCTTCAGGTTAAAGGGCACGTCTCCAAATTTCTGATATTCGGGAAGTCACACTAGTATCACACAAAGAGCATTGTTGCGTAATTGATCTTCCCACGCCTGTGCTATTTACATCCCGCAGTGTGGGATTGGCATACATGCATAATTCTCATTTATTTTGAGAACCTCATTACATGACACATGAATCATGACATTGCATAAAACTAACGCTGCCTTTTCAGGTCACTTCATAATCAAGAGGATGTTATCATCACATTACAAGCGCAAATACGATCGTATCAACGATTCAATCTCAACATATACAACTCTAATACCTCATTCCAAGTCTTTCTTCAAAGACAATCCAGAAGCAATCAAAGAATTTCTTACCTCTCCAGGTAGTCTTGTCCTAAACAATTATCCTAACCTTTCCAAGCAGTCTTGTGTAAGACATATCCTGAACCTTTCTAGGTAGTTTTGTTTAAAACGTTTCACGACCTTTATAGGAACCTTTCTAGGTAGTTTTGTTTAAAATATTTCATAGCCTTTATAGGAACCTTTCTAGGTAGTTTTGTTTAAAACGTCTCACGACCTTTATAGGAACCTTTCTAGGTAGTTTTGTTTAAAACGTTGTGGACCTCCGATTTTTTTTTAATACCGGGCCATACCTCTGATCTGTAGAGATACGTGAACTGACTCTTTTTTGTCGCTTAATGCTTTCGCACTTTTGAAAATTCACAGAGTCGCCACCGACCTTTTATTTTATCCAATTAAGGAAAGGTTTATAAAAGAAACAGAAAAAAGACCTTTAAGAAATTCTGGGTAAGGGGGTAGGTTATACAAAGGGAAGGTGTTAGCACCCTTTGTATCCATGGTTATCCATGGGCTCTTAAGTTTGCTTAGCTCACTTGTTTTTCGATCACTTTTCAATTGCTCTGAAATTGCTCATATGTGGTTTCAAATACCTTTGTAAATTGAATTTTGTAATGATCCGTGTGTGGATGTATACAAAATGCTTGTTTATCTTTCGAAAGATGTTTTGAAAAGAACGTTAACTTTGTAATAATCCGTGTTTGGATGTATACAAAGTATTGTCTTTTTTGAAAGTTTTGAAAAAATCAACAGTGTATGAGAATTTTGTTTGTTTTGATTTGAGCAAGCAAACTAGGAGGTCTACCCTGAGTTATAAGGTCTTTATCCTATTTCCTTTAAAAATCTATCCTTTCACCGGATATAAAAGCAAGGTTCGATTTTGTACTCAAAACAGTGGAATTTTGACTTTGATTTTGAAAGGAATGAGAAGGGATTACCTGAAGAGGTGCAAGTGTGATTGTGATTGGATTCAGATATTTATCTTTGAAGTTAGTGATCTAACGGTTCAATTTTATCTTTGACATACACGCAGTTTATATGTGCTGGAAATTAAAATGCGGAAATGTAAAGTGCGGAAAGTAAATCTACGCTATTACATCGATTGTGCAGGAAATGTAAACTAGCCTATTTACATGATTTTGACATCCTATACATTTATCTAGGAATTTAAATTGCAAGAAAAATAAAAGGCATGTTTTTTGGATTTTTTATGATTGATTTTAATTATAATTAATGCATAATTAATTAAATTAAAATGAAGAAAAAGATGAAAATAAATTTGAACCTAGAAATTAAGTTCAAAATATGTACAAAATATTTGTTGATTAATTTTAAAACAAAACTAATTTTTTTGGAATTTTTGAAATTGATTGGAAATTGATTTAAGTTAATTAAAACATAATTATGCAAATAATTATATAAATAATTAAAACTTAAAAAGAAAATTATTCAAAATATGTACCAAATTAGCTTATAATATATAAACAATATTTTATATAAAGAACAATTTTTTTTATGATTTTTTGATTGGTTAGAATAATTAAAAAGCAAATATATAAATATATACTAATTAATTATGCAAAATATTGAAATTATGAAGAAAAATAAAATATTTTTATTTCAGAAAATAATATATTATTTTAGAAGTCTAAAAATATTTTTTGTGTATTTTTTGGATTTTTAAAACTATTTTTAATTAATTTAACAAAGAAATTAAAATAAAATAGAAAAATAAATAAAGCAGTGATCATGTGTGGTCATTTATGATGGGTTATGGTGTGGCTGCGCTTTTTTGATGCGTTGGATCAGATTACTAGGAGATCTTGTGGCTCAGATTTAAAGTAACATGATGCACATGGATAGAGGGACAACATGTGATTATGCTGATTTGGAGAGTCCAACATGGGACCCACATGCTGCTGACCAACGAATGAGAGGGAGTAAATCTGCCACGCGTGCTGGTCAAAGATTCCACTTTACTATTCATCTTCTTCTTCATATTACCTGCGGATTTTGCTGCAGATTTACCTGCGGATTTTCCTGCGGATTTTTCTTTCTTTTTCCATGCTTTTGAACGACCTACAAAATGAAAATAAAAAAAAACAAAGGCCACCCAGATCACCTAATTGGACCCTTCTGAACATGATAGCGTCGTTAGTTTTTTCGTTTGAAGCCTCTATCATGGAAATCGAAAGCTTCACATGTTTGAAGCTCAAAAATGGTGGAGCTTCAAATCCACGTTAAAGCTTGCATGTGATCACTCAAACCTACTCTATATCATGCCATGAGTCCATGCAAATAGTTAAATTTCATTTTAGTTAAGCATGCATACGAAAACAAAAGTTATGAGTTATGTTCATGTAACACTTTATACACATGCTACGACTCTCATGGGACCAAACAAAGAGCTTATTCTTACTCTATATTGCTTTAGGAGATGATTGGAAGTGATTGTTTGTATTGATATTGATTGGAATATGGAAAACGAAAATTACAAAGTTTGTGGAATTTTGAGAGAATTTATGAAGTTTCTTGCTATGCTTTTGCTTATAATTTTCGTGCTCTCTTGGCTTCTCTTGTTTGTGAAATATGCAGCTTCATTTATAGGCCTTGGAGTGCTTAAATTTGAAGCTAAAAGCAATGATTGCTTTTGTTGAATTTTGACTTTCAAGCTTGGAACTCAAGCAACCTTGGCTTGCTCCTTCCTTAGCCTTTCCTTGCAGCTTTCTTGCTGCATAATTAAGCCACATGTGTGAGCTTTTAGCTTAGAAAATAAGCTATTATTTATCCTTCCTTTTTTTCCTTTTTAATTTAATCTTAAATGATAAAATTAAATCAAAAAATGGAGAAAAATGATGTGGGCTTTGTCTTGGTCGTGGGAGGCCCATATCATCATGGAAATGATGTTTGAATGCTGAAAACTTGGCCCCATTTGGAAAAAATGCCATTTTGAACAATGTTGATTTCATGTATTTTCCCAAAATTTAGCCAACTTCAACAAGGTGTAAATCCTTCAATTTTTGTCATATGAAGGAGATCTTGCACTTTTTGGAAACCTCAAAGAGTCCTCTAACCAATTCCTTTGGTCTCATGTCAAAATGATTTTTGAAGCTCCTTGTGTGTCCTTTTGAAAAAAGTGTCTTTTTGTTGACTTTGAAAATGACCTGTAATGTCTTTGATCATATTTTTCAAATGGTGAATCCAATGACCATGGGATCAATGGCATTTGAAAGATAATTGAATTTCCTTCAAAACAAGCTTTGGTTTGAATTTTTTGGATGAAGGATGAGAGAGTTATGATCAGTCAAAGTTGAGTTGACCTTTCAGGCAAAAACCCTAATTTTGAATCTTAGGGTTTTGTTGATTTTTGATCTTTCCTTGATGAATTATGATCATCCAATGATCAAATGATGAATCCTTTGACAAAATATGGACTTTGACAAAAAATTTCATTTTTGACTGTCTGTTGACTTTTTTGGTCAAACGGGTCGTCTGTTGACTGTTTGAGCTGCTGACGGTGCGTCTGAGTGAATTGAAATTTGAAAATTTGTATGATGGTACTTTGAGATATATGGATGTGTATGAAATCCATTTGAGCTCTCAAAAACTTGTTGCTCCTGTAAAAACAAGAAAAACCCTAGTCAGGGACTGTTTATGTAGGAGACAGTTAAGCGTACCTGATTTTTGCGCAGTGTTGAGTCTCTGCTAATCGCGTGATATTCAGAAGACTTCTAGAACAAAAATCTTGGAATTTTGAATTGTGAAAGATTGATTTGATTGATGGTACAAAACACTGAGAATTGTACTGCCAGCAGTTTGGCTGTCAACTGACTGTTCAGGTATTGACGTAGCAGTTAGAGTGAAAAATCAACAGTCAAAGTTAATTTTCTTTTTTTTTTTTTTGTTTTTGTTTTATGTAAAAAATGAAATTTTATTTACTTGACTTGTTAGAAAAACACAGACATAATAAATAACTAATATTTACGGTATGCGGGCAAAATTACCGATAATAACCCTGAAAATCATTTAATGCACAGAAATAGGAATATTTGACTGGCAGAAAACACACAAAATATTATCTTAGTAATTAAGCAATATTATGACAAATAGTACAACATTTAATACTGACAGTACAAATATCACATACTATATTGAATAGTACGACGAATAAACGGTACATTTAAGAAATAAGAAATACGGCAAATTTTAAGAATGACGATTAATGACCCATGCTATGAACAATAACATGTAGATGATTGGGAGTGCAACCATTGCAGGTCCACACTCTTCAGGACTATGTAGGCAGAAGAAAGTCATGATCACCGTAGCAATGGTGATGACTGTAAGAAACAGTGTCTCTATCCACTTTGCCATTCTTGTTAGGGAAGAAGAGAAAATAGATATGAGGTAGGAATTTGAAAGATGAGTTAGAATTTGATGTGAAATTTTATGGAAGAAAATGAGAGGTATTTATAGAATGGAAAGAAGGAAAGAGACGTTGGGGAATGATGTGATTCCGTACAAAAGGAAAATTTGAGTGGAAGTAAGATTTGAAAGAAAGTGTATGATAGTGTTGGAAAAAAGAGAGATTTGATTTTTGAAAAAGAGATTTGAAAAGATTTTTGAAAATAATGGAATATAGTACAAAAATTAGTGGGAAACAAAAGATAGTAATAATCTACTTGTTACCAGTACAGTCTGAGTTTCCTGATTCTGCGCCTGCAAAAAGATTTAACTCTGTACCAATTGCGTCAGTACTATTTATCTGTAAATAAATAAATAGCATGTGTGAAGTAATAAACAGTATTTGGTGTTTGCGTAAGAATAAATTCAACTGCAAGCCAAATTACTGTATAAGAAAAATTCTAAAAACTAAGTATTTCATATGTCAGGATATTTGTTGAAATAAAAATCCATGATTATATGAGACCCTTAATTTTCAGATTGGAGTTTTCTTGAAAAATATGTGGGCAAATTTTGGGGTATAACAGTTGCCCCTATTCAATCTTCTTAAACCTGAAGAGATTGTCTGAAATCTGAAGGTAGAAGATGATTGAATATTTAGATGCCCTGAAAATTTGCACTTACCTTGATCAGAAGAGATGTTGGAAGTTGCATTTGAATGTCGTCTGCGAAATGTTGTTGGCAGATTGAAACATTACCTGAGATGGGCTTTCAGATGCCACCTGGTAAATGGGTTGAGGGTTTGTTCATCAGAATGAATCCATTGATTATATCTTGATGAAGGATTTGAAAGTCTTTGTGTTGACTGTTTCGGAACCGTCCAAGGTTACCGCTTTAAGTCTTGGAAGATAATCGTTACGGAACTTGTCCAAAGTTTTTCGATTTAGATTTTGGAAGTTGATCATTGTGGAACCGTCTGAGGTATCGCTTTAGATCTGCAATGTTAGATCGTTTTGGAACCGTCTGAGGTATCGCTTTAGATCTGCAACGTTAGATCGTTCTGGAACCGCCTGAGGTATCGCTTTAGATCTGCAACGTTAGATCGTTTTGGAACCGTCTGAGGTATCGCTTTAGATCTGCAATGTTAGATCGTTTTGGAACCGTCTGAGGTATCAACTTTGATCTGTGATGCTAGATCGTTCTGGAACCGTCTGAGGTATCAACTTTGATCTTTGATGCCTGTTTTTGAGTTGGTTAATGATCAGAATGAATCTTCGGCTTGATCATATCTGAGAGAACCGTTTATGGCATTCAGATGAACACTGCATGTGATTGAGAACATCTTTGTCGAAGATATCCGTCTGCCTGAAAAATCAAGTTAGTGATATGCAATGTTTATGATGCATGTAATGTGAGATATTCCCGGAGAAATATGCATGTGATGTTGTGTATGAATATGCGCATGATGCATGATGTATGATGTATGAATATGAATATGTGAATGTATGAATGTATGAATGTGATGTCAAGCTTCTAATTGGAAAAATAAATTTCCGCCAGTCATCTGGATATGACTATATTGTGATCGTTGATGATCTTTTGTCTTGCTTGAGTACCCTCGTCTGGGGAAATTCTTTGAGAACCCGGGTATCCCGTTGAAGGATCTTTGACTACTGCTTGGGGAACCAAAGGTAACTGGAAGTTCTGATGCCCTTTCAAATGGGAATGAGGAAGATGCATAATCCTCCGATGCACTATCTGACCAAGTCCGGGTGCGGGGATCACACCTTCTGAAGATAGTAATCTGGAACAAACCTGCTGGGGAATAAGACTTCTTTTGAAGAGAAAATCTTTTTGAGGAATTTGCTGAGAAATGCGTTTCTCTTGGTGATTTCCTTCTGATGGAATGATGTCCAGATGATCGGGACATTTCCTGAATGCCATTCCTGTTTTTCCTGGTAAACATCAATCACATTCAAATGCATATGTTCATTCAAAATTATCATTGGGATGCTTACGTATTTAAACAGAGGAAATGAAAATAGTGATTTTTGAAAGAGCTGCATTGAAAAGAGCCATGATAGGCGGGTTAGCACAGGGAGACAACAATCCTAGAAGTAGGAAACTGTCAGAAAGTTTTGAAAAATATTTATGAAAATAAATAGCTATGTGAAAATGATCCAGTCAAGTTTCAACTCTGCTATTGCCAATCTGTCTTCGAGCATCTCATCCCTCACTTGTTGGAAGAAAGTGATTAGACTGATCGGTGTCTTTGAGGTGTTGAATCTTGATGGTGAGTAGGCAGCTGAACGGAACATAGTTGTATGCTTCATTCCCTAACTTTTGCCTAGGCCGCCCTTTCAGGTTTTCAGCCTACCGGGATAGTATTTGTTTAGTCTCTAATTTTTGCCTGGACCGCCCTTTCGGGTTTTCAATCCACCGAGACGCTCATTTTTGCCTAAGTTGCCCTTTCAGGTTTTCAACTTAGCGAGCTGTTTTTTTTCTTTTTTTTTTTAAGAGAAGTATTTTTTGACTATGTCAGCATTCACAGGGTGTGGGAAATCCTCGCCATCCATGGTGGTAAGCAACATGGCGCCGCCGGAGAATATTTTCTTGATTATGAATGGTCCCTCGTAGGTGGGAGTCCATTTGCCTCTGGGATCACCTTGTGGTAAGATGATGCGTTTGACAACCAAGCCACCAGTTTGGTATGCTTGACTTTTGACTTTTTTGTTGAAGGCTTTGATCATACGCTTTTGGTATAGCTGACCATGA
Source organism: Vicia villosa (assembly GCF_029867415.1). Taxonomy (NCBI): domain Eukaryota; kingdom Viridiplantae; phylum Streptophyta; class Magnoliopsida; order Fabales; family Fabaceae; genus Vicia; species Vicia villosa. The sequence continues at coordinate 176,045,856 of NC_081182.1, forward strand.
CAAATAGCGGTGAGCCTTTTCTCATCAATCAAGTTTATCTGGTCCAACCGTGTTTGAATCCAATCGTCTTCGTCTAGATTGGCTTCTTTCATAATCCTTAGGGAAGGAATCTAAATTTCAATTGGAAGAACTGCCTCCATACCATAGACTAAGGAAAATGGAGTTGCCCCTGTTGAAGTACGCGCAGATGTGCGATAACCATGAAGAGCAAAAGGTAACATCTCATGCCAGTCTTTGTAGGTTACTGTCATTTTTTGTATGATTTTCTTGATGTTCTTGTTGGCAGCTTCCACCGCGCCGTTCATCTTTGGTCGATATGGAGAGGAATTATGATGCTTGATTTTGAACTATGTGCAAAGTTCAGTAATCATTCTGTTGTTTAGATTTGTGCCATTGTCCGTGATAATCCGTTCAGGGATGCCATACCGACAAATGAGATTGTATTTGATGAACCGGGCCACCACATTTTTGGTGACATAAGCAAATGAAGCTGCTTCTACCCACTTTGTGAAGTAGTCAATAGCGACCAGGATAAAGCGATGTCCGTTGGAGGCAGTAGGTTTGATTTCTCCAATCATATCAATACCCCACATTGCAAAAGGCCAAGGAGCCGTCAGGACGCTTAATGGAACTGGAGGTACATGTACTTTGTCAGCGTATATCTGGCATTTGTGACATGTTCGGGAGTGATGATGGCAGTCTGTTTCCATGGTAGACCAGTAATAACCTGCTCTAAGGATCTTTTTAGCCATTGTATGTCCACT
>NC_081182.1:176046719-176124295 GCF_029867415.1 Vicia villosa
ATTGGCGTAGAGCTAAAGAGGGATTGTAAGTGATGCCTCCTTTGATGCCAAGGAGTGGCACATTAGGGTATTCTCCACAATGATCAATGATAGTAATGTCTCTTTGAAAGAAGTTGTTCCACCGGATATCTGAATGAGACAAAGACATAATCCTGCGAGACCAATGCATTCTTTGTTCATTTCTCAACACTGATCGGGGAAGATGAAATGTAAACCACCTAGCAAGTAGTGGGATACAGCACATGAGAGTTCCTCGTTTCTTCATGGTACGAGTGTGTAGAGAATGTAGAATGTCTCCCAGCAATGTTGGTACCGGGTTACGGATTAGGAAAAGGTTGATGATGTGTATACTTATGAACTGGTCGGGATTTGGGAATAAAACCAACCCATAGATCAAAAGTGCCATAACTTCCTCAAAAGCTGGATAACTTTTGTTTTCTAGCAGTAGTCGAGCCTTTTCCAATAAGAATTTGGCAAGTAAACCCTTAACTCCACTCTTTGTTTCTCAATTGGACTCGATTTCTGATTTCCGCAGATGTAAAGCAGCAGCAATGACTTCAGGTTTTGGAATCCTTTCTAAACCAGTGAAAGGTAATTGATTTCGAACAGGCAATCCAATTAGTTCAGAGAATTCTTCCAAAGTGGGTACCAACTGGTAATCAGGAAAGGTAAAGCAATGATGTTCAGGGTCAAAGAACTGGAACAGGACCCGTATCATGTCTTCTTCAAATTTTGAGGTAACCAAATGGAGTAGGTGACCATGCTTTTCAGTGAATTGAACATTCCTGGGGAATTCTGACACTAAGTCTTTTAGTTCGGACGGTACCGTTGAGATGTTGATTCGGATGTAATCTTTGGTGGCGGGAGCCATTACCTGCAAAAACAAAGGTAAACTCTTTGATCCTTGAAGTGTTTGGTGCAAAAATGATATGCTTATGATGCAAACATGTGGCACACAAAAACAAATCAATCAATAGCCTTAGGTTTAAAGGCTTGCATGGAGCTGATAGGTGATACCCTCCCCACTGAAGTTGAGTTGGTTAAAACCTGTCCTAGAATTGGATTCGGGTTCTATGATCCTTGGAAGTAACATCTCAATACGGCGCTCGAGCGGCCGATCAAAATATTCCTCGAGGATAACTAACTTCGATCAATTTCAAAGCTAGCCACTTAATAGGCCACAAGTCAAGTTCAACTAAAAGGTTCTAAGACAAATTAGTGTTTAATGATATTTCGGAAGCCTAATATACTCCTTGATCGTTTTCAAGGGACATCAGTATAAACCAAAGTATCGCACTAATGATGACTACCAGATCAACCGTATCGGTACATGCCGTACAGTTTCCTTGGTCTAATGTCATATACTTAAGGTATCTCGAGATTCGGGTTAGAATCTTTCACACAAGCAAAATACCCAAGCAAGCCTTTGAAAAATAGAGCAATCAAGTCAATCAATTGAAAACATCGAAGTGATCTATTCTCTTAAGGTAATCCCTTTTGAAAACATTTTGTTTTTGAAAGTATATCCCCAGCAGAGTCGCCAGTTCTGTGGACCTCCGATTTTTTTTTAATACCGGGCCATACCTCTGATCTGTAGAGATACGTGAACTGACTCTTTTTTGTCGCTTAATGCTTTCGCACTTTTGAAAATTCACAGAGTCGCCACCGACCTTTTATTTTATCCAATTAAGGAAAGGTTTATAAAAGAAACAGAAAAAAGACCTTTAAGAAATTCTGGGTAAGGGGGTAGGTTATACAAAGGGAAGGTGTTAGCACCCTTTGTATCCATGGTTATCCATGGGCTCTTAAGTTTGCTTAGCTCACTTGTTTTTCGATCACTTTTCAATTGCTCTGAAATTGCTCATATGTGGTTTCAAATACCTTTGTAAATTGAATTTTGTAATGATCCGTGTGTGGATGTATACAAAATGCTTGTTTATCTTTCGAAAGATGTTTTGAAAAGAACGTTAACTTTGTAATAATCCGTGTTTGGATGTATACAAAGTATTGTCTTTTTTGAAAGTTTTGAAAAAATCAACAGTGTATGAGAATTTTGTTTGTTTTGATTTGAGCAAGCAAACTAGGAGGTCTACCCTGAGTTATAAGGTCTTTATCCTATTTCCTTTAAAAATCTATCCTTTCACCGGATATAAAAGCAAGGTTCGATTTTGTACTCAAAACAGTGGAATTTTGACTTTGATTTTGAAAGGAATGAGAAGGGATTACCTGAAGAGGTGCAAGTGTGATTGTGATTGGATTCAGATATTTATCTTTGAAGTTAGTGATCTAACGGTTCAATTTTATCTTTGACATACACGCAGTTTATATGTGCTGGAAATTAAAATGCGGAAATGTAAAGTGCGGAAAGTAAATCTACGCTATTACATCGATTGTGCAGGAAATGTAAACTAGCCTATTTACATGATTTTGACATCCTATACATTTATCTAGGAATTTAAATTGCAAGAAAAATAAAAGGCATGTTTTTTGGATTTTTTATGATTGATTTTAATTATAATTAATGCATAATTAATTAAATTAAAATGAAGAAAAAGATGAAAATAAATTTGAACCTAGAAATTAAGTTCAAAATATGTACAAAATATTTGTTGATTAATTTTAAAACAAAACTAATTTTTTTGGAATTTTTGAAATTGATTGGAAATTGATTTAAGTTAATTAAAACATAATTATGCAAATAATTATATAAATAATTAAAACTTAAAAAGAAAATTATTCAAAATATGTACCAAATTAGCTTATAATATATAAACAATATTTTATATAAAGAACAATTTTTTTTATGATTTTTTGATTGGTTAGAATAATTAAAAAGCAAATATATAAATATATACTAATTAATTATGCAAAATATTGAAATTATGAAGAAAAATAAAATATTTTTATTTCAGAAAATAATATATTATTTTAGAAGTCTAAAAATATTTTTTGTGTATTTTTTGGATTTTTAAAACTATTTTTAATTAATTTAACAAAGAAATTAAAATAAAATAGAAAAATAAATAAAGCAGTGATCATGTGTGGTCATTTATGATGGGTTATGGTGTGGCTGCGCTTTTTTGATGCGTTGGATCAGATTACTAGGAGATCTTGTGGCTCAGATTTAAAGTAACATGATGCACATGGATAGAGGGACAACATGTGATTATGCTGATTTGGAGAGTCCAACATGGGACCCACATGCTGCTGACCAACGAATGAGAGGGAGTAAATCTGCCACGCGTGCTGGTCAAAGATTCCACTTTACTATTCATCTTCTTCTTCATATTACCTGCGGATTTTGCTGCAGATTTACCTGCGGATTTTCCTGCGGATTTTTCTTTCTTTTTCCATGCTTTTGAACGACCTACAAAATGAAAATAAAAAAAAACAAAGGCCACCCATATCACCTAATTGGACCCTTCTGAACATGATAGCGTCGTTAGTTTTTTCGTTTGAAGCCTCTATCATGGAAATCGAAAGCTTCACATGTTTGAAGCTCAAAAATGGTGGAGCTTCAAATCCACGTTAAAGCTTGCATGTGATCACTCAAACCTACTCTATATCATGCCATGAGTCCATGCAAATAGTTAAATTTCATTTTAGTTAAGCATGCATACGAAAACAAAAGTTATGAGTTATGTTCATGTAACACTTTATACACATGCTACGACTCTCATGGGACCAAACAAAGAGCTTATTCTTACTCTATATTGCTTTAGGAGATGATTGGAAGTGATTGTTTGTATTGATATTGATTGGAATATGGAAAACGAAAATTACAAAGTTTGTGGAATTTTGAGAGAATTTATGAAGTTTCTTGCTATGCTTTTGCTTATAATTTTCGTGCTCTCTTGGCTTCTCTTGTTTGTGAAATATGCAGCTTCATTTATAGGCCTTGGAGTGCTTAAATTTGAAGCTAAAAGCAATGATTGCTTTTGTTGAATTTTGACTTTCAAGCTTGGAACTCAAGCAACCTTGGCTTGCTCCTTCCTTAGCCTTTCCTTGCAGCTTTCTTGCTGCATAATTAAGCCACATGTGTGAGCTTTTAGCTTAGAAAATAAGCTATTATTTATCCTTCCTTTTTTTCCTTTTTAATTTAATCTTAAATGATAAAATTAAATCAAAAAATGGAGAAAAATGATGTGGGCTTTGTCTTGGTCGTGGGAGGCCCATATCATCATGGAAATGATGTTTGAATGCTGAAAACTTGGCCCCATTTGGAAAAAATGCCATTTTGAACAATGTTGATTTCATGTATTTTCCCAAAATTTAGCCAACTTCAACAAGGTGTAAATCCTTCAATTTTTGTCATATGAAGGAGATCTTGCACTTTTTGGAAACCTCAAAGAGTCCTCTAACCAATGCCTTTGGTCTCATGTCAAAATGATTTTTGAAGCTCCTTGTGTGTCCTTTTGAAAAAAGTGTCTTTTTGTTGACTTTGAAAATGACCTGTAATGTCTTTGATCATATTTTTCAAATGGTGAATCCAATGACCATGGGATCAATGGCATTTGAAAGATAATTGAATTTCCTTCAAAACAAGCTTTGGTTTGAATTTTTTGGATGAAGGATGAGAGAGTTATGATCAGTCAAAGTTGAGTTGACCTTTCAGGCAAAAACCCTAATTTTGAATCTTAGGGTTTTGTTGATTTTTGATCTTTCCTTGATGAATTATGATCATCCAATGATCAAATGATGAATCCTTTGACAAAATATGGACTTTGACAAAAAATTTCATTTTTGACTGTCTGTTGACTTTTTTGGTCAAACGGGTCGTCTGTTGACTGTTTGAGCTGCTGACGGTGCGTCTGAGTGAATTGAAATTTGAAAATTTGTATGATGGTACTTTGAGATATATGGATGTGTATGAAATCCATTTGAGCTCTCAAAAACTTGTTGCTCCTGTAAAAACAAGAAAAACCCTAGTCAGGGACTGTTTATGTAGGAGACAGTTAAGCGTACCTGATTTTTGCGCAGTGTTGAGTCTCTGCTAATCGCGTGATATTCAGAAGACTTCTAGAACAAAAATCTTGGAATTTTGAATTGTGAAAGATTGATTTGATTGATGGTACAAAACACTGAGAATTGTACTGCCAGCAGTTTGGCTGTCAACTGACTGTTCAGGTATTGACGTAGCAGTTAGAGTGAAAAATCAACAGTCAAAGTTAATTTTCTTTTTTTTTTTGTTTGTTTTTGTTTTATGTAAAAAATGAAATTTTATTTACTTGACTTGTTAGAAAAACACAGACATAATAAATAACTAATATTTACGGTATGCGGGCAAAATTACCGATAATAACCCTGAAAATCATTTAATGCACAGAAATAGGAATATTTGACTGGCAGAAAACACACAAAATATTATCTTAGTAATTAAGCAATATTATGACAAATAGTACAACATTTAATACTGACAGTACAAATATCACATACTATATTGAATAGTACGACGAATAAACGGTACATTTAAGAAATAAGAAATACGGCAAATTTTAAGAATGACGATTAATGACCCATGCTATGAACAATAACATGTAGATGATTGGGAGTGCAACCATTGCAGGTCCACACTCTTCAGGACTATGTAGGCAGAAGAAAGTCATGATCACCGTAGCAATGGTGATGACTGTAAGAAACAGTGTCTCTATCCACTTTGCCATTCTTGTTAGGGAAGAAGAGAAAATTGATATGAGGTAGGAATTTGAAAGATGAGTTAGAATTTGATGTGAAATTTTATGGAAGAAAATGAGAGGTATTTATAGAATGGAAAGAAGGAAAGAGACGTTGGGGAATGATGTGATTCCGTACAAAAGGAAAATTTGAGTGGAAGTAAGATTTGAAAGAAAGTGTATGATAGTGTTGGAAAAAAGAGAGATTTGATTTTTGAAAAAGAGATTTGAAAAGATTTTTGAAAATAATGGAATATAGTACAAAAATTAGTGGGAAACAAAAGATAGTAATAATCTACTTGTTACCAGTACAGTCTGAGTTTCCTGATTCTGCGCCTGCAAAAAGATTTAACTCTGTACCAATTGCGTCAGTACTATTTATCTGTAAATAAATAAATAGCATGTGTGAAGTAATAAACAGTATTTGGTGTTTGCGTAAGAATAAATTCAACTGCAAGCCAAATTACTGTATAAGAAAAATTCTAAAAACTAAGTATTTCATATGTCAGGATATTTGTTGAAATAAAAATCCATGATTATATGAGACCCTTAATTTTCAGATTGGAGTTTTCTTGAAAAATATGTGGGCAAATTTTGGGGTATAACAAACGTCTTATGTCCTTTATAGGAACCTTTCTAGGTAGTTTTGTTTAAAACGTTTCACGACCTTTATAGGAACCTTTCTAGGTAGTTTTGTTTAAAATATTTCATAGCCTTTATAGGAACCTTTCCAGGTAGTTTTGTTTAAAACGTCTCACGACCTTTATAGGAACCTTTCGAGGTAGTTTTGTTTAAAACATATCGTGTCTTTTATAGGAACCTTTATAGGTAGTTTTGTTTAAAAAATGCCATATCCTTTATAGGAACCTTTCTAGGTAGTTTTGTTTAAAACGCCTTATGTCCTTTATAGGAACCTTTCTAGGTAGTTTTGTTTAAAACGTTTCATTTCCTTTATAGGAACCTTTCTAGGTAGTTTTGTTTAAAACATCTTATGTCCTTTATAGGAACCTTTCTAGGTAGTTTTGTTTAAAACGCCTTATGTCCTTTATAGGAACCTTTCTAGGTAGTTTTGTTTAAAACGTATTGTGCCCTTTATAGGAACCTTTATAGGTAGTTTTGTTTAAAACATATCGTTCCCTTTATAGGAATTTTGCTAGACAGTTTTGTTTAAAACATATCATTCCCTTTATAGGAATCTTTCTAGATAGTTTTGTTTAAAACGTATCGTTCCCTTTATAGGAACCTCTATAGGTAAGTCTTGTTTAAGATATCCCGTATCCTATCTAAGAGCCTTTCTAGGTGAGTCTTGTGTAAGACGTATCACACCATTTCCAAAAACTGTTCTAGGTTAGTCTTGTTTAAGACGTACCATAACCTGTCTAGGTAGTCCTGTTTAAGACGTTTCATATCTTTTTAGGAGCCTTTCTAGGTGAGTCTTATTTAAGAAATATCATGCCTTTCTAGGTAGCCTTGTTAAAATGTTTATCCATTCTTTTCTAAGACGCGTTTAGTTCTTTTAAAGAACTCCTCAGTTAGTCTTCTCCAAGACATTCTTCCTAAGCATTGTTCAAAGCCTAAGCTTCTTCGCATCAACTTTCGTTATACCCTATTCAGGAACCTCTTCAGGTAGTCTTATGTAAGACATTACTTCCTCTCTCCTCAGATATAATAAAATGATCCAGGTCTGAAAAGCATATGCTTTAGACAAGTTCCCTACGCAAGCAAATTTCAGGGCATTTCAGTGTCCAATCATCTTCTACCTCTTCAGGTTCAAGAAGATTGAACAGGGGCAGATGTCATACCCCAAAATTTGCCTTCCATATTCCATTTACAATGATTCAAAGTTCAAGATTCAACCCCAAAGCTTTGCTCAAACAATCCCAAGATCCACAGTCAACTGATCCAATCCTGAAGGTCAACTACAATCAAAGCATGATTCAACCTATGATCATTGGTCAAACATCAGGTATAGAGGTGCATAACCATAATTTGATCAAAGATTGATCATGATTCCATTAATAGAAACTCAGAGATGAACAAATACAAAAAGGTTCAAATTAGGGTTTCTTAGGAAAAAGTCAACCCAACTTTGACTGGGCATAATTTTCACATGGAATATCAAAAATTCCCCACTCAAAGCCTATTTTGAAGGAAATTATATTCTCTACAACTTTGTCTCTCACAAGCCAGGGCTAGAAATGATTCATTTGAGAGATACAGTGCAAAAGATTACAGGTCATTTTCAAGCATCCTCCAAAAGCAGTTTTTTCCCAAAGAGGATATGATCATGATAAAAGCCCCAAATGAAAAATATATTCTAAAGTGGCTTGTAGAGGACCTCTTGAGGTTTCCAAAATATCTTAGAACTCCCTCATAGCTTAAAAATTGAGTGAGTTATGATTGATCAAAGTTGGGTGATTTTTGGAGGCAAAATATGAAAAAAGAAGGTTCAAATTGAGAAAATTTGCAAATGGGCCTATGGTTTTTTGATGCAATCTTGGTCAAAAAGGCATTAGCATGCCCAAAATCATTTGCCACGAAATTTAGCATTTATATGTGATTTAATATGATTTTTTATTTCATTTTAATGATTTAATTAACATAAAAATCAAATATTTTGGTAAAGGAGATATTTTGATTGATTCCAATCAATATTTATGACTAAATGCAATATAATTTCGTGGGGTATTAATTGGAGAAAGATCAACACAAACTTTGGCAAAAAAAGAAAGTTTCTATTCAAGAAATAAAATCAATTTTTCTCAAATGGCAAGATTGGATTCAAGAAGCATTTGGGCTATTTTTCTTAACCTAATCCATTGCCTATAAGTACCTAATGCATACCACGTGAATAAGGGTTGAAATCTCTGTCCAGAGGCACACTTGCAAGAACCCGAAAATACACAAAAAAATCAAATTCAGTTTGCAGGAATTTAGAGGTTTTAACAAGATTCAAAGGTTGCAATAGCTTGCTCGTGGCATTCTGAAGGTGAGGGGACACTAGCATAGCATCAACGACCCCAGAATTGTCTCCGATTTGTCAAAGTAAGTCGTTCTGGAACTTGATTCAATTGGCATGGTGTGTGCATATTTATGATGTTTTGATTGTGTGTTAAGCTTTGTATGAATGCTATGAGCGTTTCCTGAAAGATAATTTGATTTCTGGGCGTGTTTGGGGTGGCTCACCATTGTTGACCGTGTGAAGCTGTTAGGGTTTCAATTTGGGGTTTTTAGTTAGGGCCAAAATTAGGATAAAACAAATGGAGGGTTGGATTTGTATGATCCAGACGAGAAGATTGCAAGGTTCGCGAAATATTTATGTGTACATATGCGCTGTTCGTTATTTTTGAGGTATGTTTGCTACGAACGAATTCAGAGCAAATTCGTAGCAAATGTTTGCAGGGTTTTGTGAATCCCATGAGGAAGACGATGAGGTGGCGTCACGCTACTAGTTTGTTTAAATCTCGCGCGCTCACTTTTTAGTTTGTTTTAGATCTTGTACATAATCTGTCCCACGCTTGTAACAAACGAATGGATGGCTTGGTTGGGTTGGTCAAAGAGCGCGCATGTGAGTGGAGGGTCGCAGGTTCGAGCCCTCCCTCCAACATTATTTTTCTGAAACATTTGTTTCTTGATTCAGTGCACGCACGTTGGGTTAGCCTATCATAGTCCCTCAGATCTGAACCATAGGACTGCCACTAGCTTAGATCTGACGCCCCAGCCTTGGTCCCTATACCATACACTCTAGTCACAGCCACACTGGATTCAAACCTTAATAAACTAAATAACTTTAATTATTTATTTGTATAAATTAAAATGCTTTTTAATATATTATGTATATACTAATAATTGTTTTTTTAAAATAAATTAGTATATAATATTTATATTAAAATTTTAATTCGTTGTTCGTTCCGATTAAATCAATTAATCGCTATGGTCAATGATAATTTTAATTAAAATGATTATTTAATTAAAATAAAATTAGTTTCGATTTGATTAAATGGTTGCAACTATTTTATTAGTTGTGATGATTAATCGTCTTTTTTTTCTAATCCTAATTCGTTATTCTTTTTAATCGAATCAATCGATTACGAGGTGTAACGATGCAAACTAATTATTAAAAATTATTAAAAATATCCCAATTCGTTATTAGTAATAATCAAATCAATTGATTAAAATTGGTAACGATACAACTTCAAATCTGTTAACTATGGCGATTGAATCTATTGATCGTTGCGGTTAATAGTGCTAATTCAAATCAGGGTTGTACGCCCAAATCCTAAAACACTTCAAAACACTCAAAATACACTAAACCACGATACTACGGTGTTTCAACACTGCGATGTGCGATGTTCACAACTACGATAAGGTAACTCAAAATACCTTTGAACATTCGCATTTCAAAACAACTTCAAAACAAATTCAAATACATTCAATTCAACTCTAAGGCGTACAATCCTGTCCCCGAACTACGTTGACTCTGATTCTCCATAAGGAGATACGTAGGCACTTGGATAACCAAGGCGAGTCCCCCTCCTTAAAATCTCAATTTTTCCCCTATTCAATTCCTTAGCTATTAACCTTAACTTTTTAGCCATAAAACTTGACCCTTAGATTCAAAGCCAATAGGAAAGGGTTGAGAGTGCCTAACACCTTCCCTCGACCTGAATATAGTATCTTACCCTGATCTCTTAATTGCATAGGTTTCCTATTCACCTTGGTAGAATAGGTGGCGGCTCTAAATCTAAAATTTTAGGGCAGGTTGCTACATCATGTGTCAGTGCATAAAGCATGAAGTCCATCACCAACTAGAACACACTTGCCAAATGCGAAAAAGCGTTCAAGGAATCGCAAAACGCCTCAACAATACTATTGGACTTGAAAAAAGAAGTTGATGATGTAGCAACAATCTTCACGTGACAATCGACACTTAGTCTCCCATCTTCGATGTCTCCAGCTATGGCATAAACATATCTTGGCTCTCTATTATTGCTCACTGCAACAAAGACACAAGACAGGTATCATTTAGTGCTATTAATTTATCATAGATGCCATTAATTTCACATTTTTTTTGGTGTGGCTTGATTTTAGGTTTTGTTGTTTTTGTTTTCCGGTGTTGATTGCTTTTATGAAATGGTTTATGTGATAGTTCCCTTTTGCTTTGGCAATGTATCATGTTTTTCTGCTTACTCTTTATTCAGGTGATTTAAACCTGATATTTTCATTATCTAAATACTTGGTGTGGTCTCTTTTTCTCTTTTGTTGTTAGTCGGCAGGTCTTTCATGGACTGTTACAAAAGGCCAGGACATGCTATGATGCTTATTATATGCTTAAATTATTTTATAAATGAAAGATTGGAGAAATGGCTTCACTGTCTTGGATAGTTGTGAGGTAAAGAACTAATGATACTATAAATTTCCTCCAATTTTTTTGATGTGTATCCGATAAGTATTGAGCACTTGGGGAGGCCCTTCCTTAAAAGCTACTTGCAGTTATCAAGGGGGAAGAATCAAGCCACTTAGATACTCAACCGAGCTTTCCATACTTCTTGATTTGGGACTGGACACCCCAGAATACCTAAGTTCCTATCCGTTTTTTTGCATAAAAAAATAGATAAACTTTTTTAGCTTCCTATGCATATAATATTGAAGGTTTTTAATTCAATTACCTAAGCAACAACTCATTGTCCTACATTGATAATATTGAAATAAGAACAAAATTATTTTGCACGTCTAAATTACTTTATAAGTTTTATTTTGTCTTTTTTTTCTTCATTATTATTACATTTTAAAAACAAATTCGCGTACCACATCAGTACCCGAACAAATGTACGGGTATTCAATTATGTGCGAACGCACGAATTATGATATGTTTTTTGTACAATTACAAAATATAAAATTAAATATATTTAAAATAATACATAAATCCAAACACGGGAATAATTATTGTTTTTTAATTATTTATGTTACTAATACTTTTATTTTAAAATTATTTTTTAATTTAAGATACAATATTTTTTAAGATAATATATGAAAAGCTGATTACATATTATTAATGTAATCATTTTACTAATATATGTTATTAATGGTAAATATTATTTTTAAATTAATTAGTAACTCTTACTAATTTTTTTTTTAAATGGAACAAATTTTTAATTTCTTAACTCAACAATAACATCTTTAATTCTTTAATTAATGTTGTTAAAAAATTTCAAATCACATGATAAATTATAATTGATAATGAATTTTTTATTAGAAATACGGATAAAAAGGTATGAGTCTGAGTACTTAGGTACTTATAGGGCACGGGAACATGCTCAAACGTTGGTGCACACACAGATATGGGTTCAAGTACGGAGATTTTTCAAACTGTGGGTGATCATTTGTTTAGGATCAATTGGACTAATTTATTTTCTTAATTACTTTTTACTTTCAATGTTTAATTTTTTTAATATTAGCATTTTTATAACTTAATTCATTTTAACCAAAATTAAGTCTTTTCCTAATACCTTTTATTTTTCTCAAACCAAATGCACGAAAACGAGGGGTACCCGTTCGTTTCTGAACTTATTTTTTTTACATTTTTATTATATTTTAAAACAAAATTATTCATATATAGGGATAATTATACGATTGATTCAAATATTTTTATATATGGAATAATATATTTGATTGGTAATTTGATTTTAATCAATTAATATTAACGGGAACATGAACTTAGTGATCAAAATAATTAATACTAACGGGAATATTAAATTACTGATCAAATATTGAATATTAACGGGAACATGAAGTTACTGATCAAAATACATTAACTTACATACTTTAACCAACCCTTGGGCCCAAACTATTAACAAAATATTTTTCTTTTTCAAACATCTTTTCTTATTATATTAACCTCTCCCTTAAAAATTGATCTTTCTCTATCATCTTTTATTTTCCTCAACCACAATGCGCGAAAAGGACGGGTACCCGTGCGAACGCACGGGTAAGACACTAGTTATATTAGACTCTACTCAAGAGCATTTATGAAATATATCGTATAATTGAGATTGCTTAATAATATATAAATTCAATTACGGGAAAGCATAAATCTATAATCAAATTATATGTTATAATTGATGAGAAATATTGTCAATCATCCTCCTTTATTAGCCAAATCAAATTAAAAATTTTAAAATATTTATATAACAGAATGATATATAATTGATTGGTTCAGACAACATAAAAAATAGTATATATTTACGTGTAACATATATTTTGGAATTTAAGTAGAAAAAACGAAAGACAAAATTGGCAGCATTATTGAGTTTGGTGATCTTCCTTTTTTTTTTTTTGGCTTTCGCAACATATGACGTCTTCCCGGAAGCCCATTCCAACGGCGGCCGATAGAATCAGCGACTTGTCGGATTCAATTCTGTGTCATATACTCTCTTTTCTCTCAACCAAACGTGTTGCGGCCACAAGTGTACTCTCAAAGAGATGGAAGCCTCTATGGCTCTCAGTCTTCACTCTAGATTTTGACGACACATCCTTCATATTTTCACCCTTAAGCATTGTCCCTGCATTGTACTCGACAATGCAGCGGCGAGATATCACACTACCAATCCATTCGTTTAGCTTCATATGTCGTCAACATGCTATTTGCAAACACAATGCTATCAATCAATTTATTGAGTTCGTCCCAATAAAAGGAGTACAAAACTTCACCCTCCACCTAAAAGTTCCAGTTTGGGATCTACCATCAATTGAATTACCTTGTAGCATTCTCAATTGTGACACACTAGAAGTTCTTAAGTTAAACGGCATCAAGATTGGAGATATTTCTCATCTGCAGAATTTACATTTACCCAAACTCAAAATTCTTCATTTGAATGACGTACTTTTTGAATGTAATCAACAACTCTATAATCTTTTATTAGGATGCCCACTTCTACAGGAATTTGAATCAAAACTTCAACGGGATTTCAACTTAAAACACAGTGTCTATTTGGAAGAAATTGAAACCCTTCATCTCCCACAAACTTTTAAGGCCTTACCCAATTTGATCAAATATAAGTGATGATCATGTAGGATGCCTATTGAGTATGCTTCGTAACGCCAAGATTTTGTGTATAGATACGGTGGTAAGAACATCATCGTCCTAAGTAAATGTTAAATGAAATTGTGATTTAACAATATACAATTTTAATGTTATGTTTTGTGTATTTTTTTTATAGACTACGAGGTCGTGTTTCATCAATCTTGTCTTGTTCCGCAATGCTCCCATGTTTCAAAGATTGACTCACTTGGAGATTAACTTTCAAGGTATCAACTGGTATGGTAGGTGCATGTGGTTGCTATCAATACTCAAACATTCTCCCAAACTTCAAAATCTTATCATTCAGGTTTTCTTCATTCTTTGGTCAAGTTTTTCTAGTTAACTCTAATTCAATGTACTTTAATTTTTGATAAAATATTTTATTGGTTGACAGGATACAAGTGTTATGGAATTGTGGGGTGACAAACGTTGGGAGGATCCAAAATTTGTTCCAGAATGTCTTTCTTCTATTCTTAAAACTTGTTGCATTAGTGGTTACGAAGGCAACAAATGGGATTTCAATTTTGCAAAATATATAATAGATAATTCAAAAGTACTCAACAATATGACAATTCATAGTAAATGTTCCACAGGTATGAATAAGGACCAAATGTTAGATGATTTATCTTCCTGCACAAGGGCCTCTACATCATGCAAACTCTTATTTGATTGATTTTCACAAGTACGCCATGTCACCTGAAGTTCCTAGATATGCCAGCAGGAATTATCTATAGCGTGAGATTTATGTAGTGCAGGTGCAACTTGCAACATCTTTTAGCAACTATACATGTTTAGAACAAATTGTTAGAGTAAGATTGAATATGAAGTTTAGAAGAAATTAATGTTTTATGCTGATATTTACCCTTGCAGAAACAACCTGTGAATGAATAATAGATTTATCATGTTTTACTTATCTTTTATGGTACTAATATAGTATATATAGTTTGTATTTAAATTTAAGCCTATAACTGAAGTATAAATTTTTATACAACAAATGATATGATTAAGATTGGTAACTTAACTAATTTACTATGAAGACCTAACATGTTGCAGCTGAAGCAATTGGTACAATAAAACTAATTTATATCCTAACTGACACTACAAGAATAACTGCAATTTGCCAGGGGCTAAACCCCTCACTAAAGGCAAAAATCCCTCACAAATGCACAATTTGCGAGGGGACAACTCCCCTAGCAAAATAGGGGGTCGCAAATCAATTACCAAGGGGCTTTCCACTTCGCTAAATTGCCAGGGGCTACTCCCCTCGCTAAATGTCAAGTCAATATTCTCCTCTGCAGCTTACAGACGTAGGCACCAGCTAGCAGTCTGCAAGGGGGCAGACTGCGTCAGATATTTTGCTTGGGGAATAGCCTCTCGTAAAATGCAGGATATATTTTTCTCTTTGCTTGGGAATTAGCCCCTCGCTAATTGTTTTTCATTTGAAAAAAAATATAATTTACAAAATCATACCTAATAATTAAAATAAAAATATAATTATAATATAATTTAAATTTAAATATATATATATAATAATAATTTAAATTAAAACGAAATTATTATAATACATATAAATAATTAATATTTAAGCAAATATAATAAAATGAAACTCCATACAAAATTACAATAATATTTAAAAATAAGTTCAAAATAGTTAACACAAATTGTTCCATACAAATTAAAATAAACTTAAATATGTAAATTTAATTATTCCCCCCATCTTGTTCCTCCT
Organism: Vicia villosa; assembly: GCF_029867415.1. Taxonomy (NCBI): domain Eukaryota; kingdom Viridiplantae; phylum Streptophyta; class Magnoliopsida; order Fabales; family Fabaceae; genus Vicia; species Vicia villosa. Next base: position 176,062,201 of record NC_081182.1, read on the forward strand.
CTTCTTCATCAACTCCTCCATATCCACTAGTTCCTCCAAGTCCACCACCAATATTTTGTGAAGCAAAAAATTGATCAAACCTTTGTGCCCGCTCATTTGCAATTCGCATTGCTTCTTGATACTCTTGTGTCTTCCTCTTCATTTGTTCTTGAAATTCTCTCCTCATTTCTTCCTGTAATTCTCTTTCTCTTCTTTGCATTTCCTCCCGCGTCTCTAATTGTTTTCTCTTCATCTCTTCAATTTCCAAATTTCTTGCTGCTACTTGTTGTGCTGCATCAGTATTTGCCAAGTTTCTCACAGTTTCAAGCATTTCGGCGGTTAATATAGGTGGAGTGGATGATCCTTTTCCATCAGCATATCTCATTTTGAAATCTCTACTACGCCGCTTGATATTTTTGGAATACCCTCCAGTACAATACATTCTCCCATTTTCTTCTTTCCACCTGAAACCTTATACCAAGTCTGAAAACCAATACTAGGGTCAACAGGATACCCCGATGGTGGTTCAGGTATTTCAGGATGCCCTGACAACTTTATGGCAAGTTCTCTAGCAAAATTCTCCTATAAAAAAAATTAAATGTTATCATGATTCAAATAAACTATGTACATATAAAAGAAATAAATAAAATATCTTTAATATAAAAATAACTTACTTGAGTGATTTTTGCGCGCTCGTCAATAAACTCTCCATTTCTCTTGAGATGAGTCTCCATGTGGAGCTCTTTAAGAAGTGGAGTTCTGCCTAATTCTTCACGCTAAATAAGTAAAAAAAATTAATTATACATATGCAACATTTAAATAATAGATTTAATAAAAAATTAATAAATTTATGTACCATCCTTCGCGCAACTTCAGCCACACTAATACTTCCTGTTGTGTAGTTGCAGCCACCAACTTCAGATGCTCTATTTTTCTTTGCCTGCTCAGATATTTCCTTAAACTTATCAGAATTTCAGTTAGTGGATTAAGCACATTCTTGGGCAGTGAACTGGATGCAATTGGAAGTAATCGTTCCATGAAAATATGATATTCGTGACTTTTCATTCCATGCAATTTCCTAGTATTGGCATCAGCACATCTTGCCAGGTTAGAAGAATAACCATCAGACATCCTCAATTCATTTAACCATCGACATACTGCTTTTGCTTCTTGAGGAGTAAGAGTGTAACATGTAACACCCCTCTAATAACCCGCGGCAATTAAACAATTAATAAATCAGAGTAGACATGCAAGGGGTATCACAATTCATAAATAATAAAACACACGTCGGTACCTGTCATGCATTCACTGAAAACAACTGAATTTATAACTCATTAAACAAGATTATGTTTTACACAGCGGAATTAAAAACACAAAGAGTCCACGTTCATCATTAATGTGTCTGACTCATTCAACAACCAAACAGAGTTATAATCAAACTCATACACAAACGTGTTCCCAGTGTTACATCTACCAGAGCATGACACCGACACTAAAACCAAAAAACAGACTTATGAGCTAATCCTCATCAAGTCACGCCGCTATCCTCAATCTGAAAAATGACAACAAGTAAGGGTGAGTCTCATCACAGTTAACCAATGTTATCACATCATAAATAATAACATATCATAGTTATATCATTCACCCAACCGTTTCATATTCAGACAATCACCAATCATATGTCCACAGACAAACAAACAATCAATACATAACATACATAATCATGTTATAGCAAATCATGCACATGTATGAAACTGACACTATGCATGTGGTACCAATCATCACCAGTGGAATCATCCACCGACCGATCTATCATCAATTCAGAAACGGCCCTGCCAGCACCAATTCCACACAATGGGAATTCTGCCCCTCGATGAATCCTCTCATCATATAGGATTCAACTCATGTTTATGAATGCATGTAACATATATATAACATACTTTCATCATTACCAATCTGTGAGTAGCATCAACTATACTCATTTCATCATCATCATCATCAATAACAAGCATGTTCATATATATATCACATCATTCAACATAATCAATCATTCAGTAAACCACTGAATCACATCACAAGGTTTACACAGCACTCAACAGTACACAAACAGGCATACCAATCGAAAGTTACACATCATCGAACTTTCCAGAAAAATCACAAAACAGAAATTTCACACACACGCAACCATACGCGTATCACATGACACATACGCGTCCATACGCGTATCACCTTACCTCATACGCGTATCATACGCAAATCACCAGAACACAAAATAGCCTGTAAACCAACTCATACGCGTATCAGCTCTCCATACGCGTATCACCAGAGCCATTTTCCTCTTTCCACAATTCCATACGCGTATCAGCCTTGCCATACGCGTATCACCAGAATAATTTTCCTCTTTAATTATTCCCATACGCGTATGAGCATCCTCATACGCTCTCATACGCAACACACCAGTACATGGTTCTTGGGACAGGGCAACTGCGTATCATACGCGTATAGCCCCTTGGGAGTGTCCCCCATACGCGTATCAGCCTCATGCCATACGCGTATGGCACTGTTTCATACGCGAAACACCAGAAATGCCCAGTAACCTGCAGAATTCGACACAGTCCAAAAACCCATTCGTTCCCACTCATACCAGTCCACGAAATTGAGTCCAAAAACCAGAAAAATGCATCTAACAGTGTACGAATTCATCCACAAACAATAGCATATGATTCTCTAACCAATTCTATTCATCATACCCTAAATCTATCAATTGTTAGAGATTAACAGTTCAAACCCAATGATGAACACAGATGAATATTCCAGAATTTAGAATCAATCAACCAAACAATATTCCTAATCAACATTACTACTCATAACACGATAATAGAGATTAAATGGAGAGTCCCCCCCTTACCTCAGATACTTGATCTTGATCTTTGGTCTCTCCCTCTACAGATCTCCTTCAGTTCTTCGTGTGCTCAGTCCCTTTGCTCTTTCACGTTCTTTCTTCTTCCCAAATCCCAATTGCTTATGAAAATAATAATATTTTAGTAAAAAGGATTATAAAACCACCCTCCCTCTTTTACTAATTACTCATACGGCCCAAATGCCATAAACCATCATTTAATCATTATTTTCACAAAACCCCTAATAATTCTAATTATTAATTCAATAATCCAATTAAATTAATATTAAAATTATACGGGTGTTACAACTCTCCCCCACTAAAAGAGTTTTCGTCCTCGAAAACATACCTCAGGTAAAAAGTTCTGGATAAGAGTCCTTCATCTGACTCTCAAGCTCCCAGGTAACATTTCCCTCAGCTGGTCCTCCCCAAGCTACTCTGACCAAAGCTATTTCCTTGCCACGCAATTGCTTCAGCCTTCGATCCTCAATTCTCACAGGTAAAGTCTCAACCGTCAAGTTATCTTTCACCTGTACATCATCTACTTGGATCACATGGGACGGGTCTGAAATGTATTTCCTCAACTGAGATACATGGAACACATCATGCAAATTCGCAAGCATCGGCGGTAAAGCGATACGATAAGCCACTTCTCCCACCCTTTCAGAAATTTGGAATGGTCCAATAAAACGCGGAGTCAACTTCTTTGACTTCAATGCCCTACCAATCCCTGTCATAGGAGTAACTCTCATAAACACATGATCTCCCTCTTGAAACTCAAGTGTCTTCCTCCTCTGGTCATGATAACTCTTTTGTCGACTCTGAGAAGCTTTCATCTTCTCTTGTATCATTCTAATCTTCTCTGTAGTCTGTTGTACAATTTCTGGACCAATCACAGCACTCTCACCAGATTCGTACCAACACAACGGCGTCCTACATCTCCTACCATATAAAGCCTCAAACGGAGCCATACCAATACTCGAATGATAACTGTTATTGTCGGTAAATTCAATCAAAGGCAGATAACTATCCCAAGTACCTCCTTTTTCCAACACACAAGCACGTAATAAATCCTCTAACGACTGAATCGTCCTCTCAGTCTGTCCATCAGTCTGCGGATGATAAGCAGAACTCAATCTCAGCTTAGTACCCAAAGCTTTCTGCAAACCTTCCCAGAATTTAGATGTAAACCTCGGATCTCTGTCCGACACAATACTCGATGGAATACCATGAAGACTAACTATCTTCTCAATATACAACTGAGCTAGCTTCTCCATCGGATAATCCATTCTCACCGGTATAAAATGTGCAGACTTCGTCAACCTATCTACCACAACCCAGATAGCTTCACAATTTCTGACAGTTCTCGGTAAACCCGAAACAAAATCCATTGATATGCTATCCCATTTCCACTCAGGAATAAACATCGGTTGCATAAACCCAGATGGTTTCTGATGCTCAATCTTCGACTTCTGGCAAGTCAAACAAGAATACACAAATTCAGCAATTTCCCTCTTCATTCCCGGCCACCTAAACAACTTTTTCAAATCATGATACATTTTAGTAGCACCAGGATGAATACTCAATCCACTACGGTGTCCTTCTTCCAAAATACGCTTTCGGAGTTCATCAACATCAGGAACACAAACTCTGTCACCAAACCTTAGTATACCATTCTCGTCAACTCTGAATTCACTAGTCTTGCCTTGATTAACCAAAGTCAACTTATCAATCAATCCAACATCAGCTTTCTGACCTTCTCTGATTTCTTCAAGAATACCACTAGTCAACTTCAGCATACCCAATTTAACACTAGTAGGAGTACCTTCACACACTAAACTCAAGTCTCTGAACTGTTCAATCAAATCCAATTCCTTCACCATTAACATAGACATATGCAAAGTCTTCCTACTCAATGCATCAGCCACGACGTTTGCCTTACCCGGATGGTAATTCAAACCAAAATCATAATCCTTCAGAAATTCTAACCACCTTCTCTGTCTCATATTCAGCTCTTTCTGATCAAAGAGGTACTTCAAGCTCTTGTGATCACTGAACACTTCAAATCTCGAACCATACAAATAGTGTCGCCACAACTTCAAAACAAACACCACAGCTGCCAACTCCAAATCATGAGTCGGATAATTCCTTTCATGCACTTTGAGTTGTCTCGACGCATAAGCGACCACTTGTTGATTCTGCATCAATACACCACCTAAACCCATCAGTGATGCGTCACAATAAACCACGAATGATTCTGTCGGATTTGGCAAAATCAAGATAGGAGCACTAGTCAATCTCCTCTTAAGCTCTTGAAATCCTTCTTCACACTTTGCATCCCAAATAAAGGCTTGTCCCTTCCTGGTCAGTTTAGTTAACGGCAATGCTAACTTTGAAAATCCCTCAATGAACTTTCTGTAATAACCTGCAAGACCAAGAAAACTACGAATCTCTGATACCGACTTCGGAGCTTCCCACTGAGACACAGCTTCAATCTTTGTAGGATCCACAGCAATACCATTCTTAGAAATCACATGTCCAAGAAAACTAACTTCTTCCAGCCAGAATTCACACTTCGACAGTTTGGCAAAAAGTTGCTTTTCTTTCAACAATTCTAACACAGTTCTGAGATGCTCTGCATGTTCCTCCTCATTCTTAGAATATACCAGGATGTCATCTATAAATACCACCACGAACTTATCGAGATAAGGATGAAAGATCCTGTTCATATATTCCATAAAAACACCAGGTGCATTAGTAACCCCAAACGGCATTACAGAATACTCATAATGTCCATACCTCGTTCTAAAAGCAGTCTTCTGAATATCGTCATCTTTCACACGTATCTGATGGTACCCAGACCTCAGATCAATCTTGCTAAATACACGCGCTCCAACCAGTTGATCCATCAAATCATCGATTCTCGGTAATGGATACCGATTCTTGATAGTAACCTTGTTCAATTGTCTGTAATCTACACACAACCTCATTGAACCCTCTTTCTTCTTTACCAGTAACACAGGCGCACCCCACGGCGAAACACTAGGACGACAATTCAGACGGCGACATACGGTACGGTGCCATCGACACTGGACTAGTTCCCGGAACCAATTCAATAGAAAACTCCACTTCTCTTTCCGGTGGTAGTTCATTCACATCTTCTGGAAAGACTTCTGGAAACTCACACACCACAGGCAATTCGCCACTCGCTACTTTTTCCTTCACATTCATCAATGCAAACAACATAAACACTGCTGCACCATCACCGATAGCCTCATTCACCTGTCTAGCGGTTATCTCCAGATTACCATTACTAACCTCTTCAGGAAAAATTACCGTCTTCGTAAAACAGTTGATATGAACACGGTTGAACTCCAACCAGTTCATTCCCAGGATTACATCAAGTTCTTTCAACGGAAGGCATACTAAATCCATCCCGAATTCTCTACCAAAAATGTCAACCGGACAATTCAAGCATGCAGACGAAGTAGTTACCGAACCCGACGCAGGAGTGTCAATAACCATACTTCCATTTATATCAGATATCTCAAGATTCAATCTCATAGCACAATCCAAAGAAATAAAAGAATGAGTTGCTCCAGTATCAATAATTGCAACTAAAGGTGTGCCATGAATGAAACACGTACCTTTAATCAACCTGTCCTCTGGAGTAGTCTCTGACCCGGTCAAAGCAAAAACCTTTCCTCCTGACTGGTTCTTCTTTGGCTTAGGACAATTAGGACTGATGTGACCTTCTTCTCCACAGTTGAAACAAGTCACAATCCTCTTCTTGCAGTCAGCAGCAATATGACCCACTTGGTCACACTTGTAACACTTCCTCTGATCAACCTTGCATTCATTCCTACGATGTCCCATCTCGCCACAATTGTAACACCTGATACGAGCACTGGAATCTCCCCCACTGGGTTTCTTCCAATCAACAGGTTTACCCCTACCATATGGCTTACCTCTATCCATAGGCTTCTTACCCTTTCTGTCAACTAACTCGCGAGAGTGAGATGACTTCAGCTTGATGCTATCTTCCTCAAAAATCCTGCTACAATCCACCAGGTCAACAAACCTCCGGATCCTCTGGTACCTGATACCTTGCTTGATCTCGTCACGAAGACCATTCTCAAATTTGACACATTTCGAGAATTCACTGGCTTCGTCCTCATTATAGTGCACATAGTATCTTGCCAACTCCACAAACTTGGCAGCATACTCCGGCACCGACATATTGCCTTGCACCAGTGCCAGAAATTCAACTTCTTTTCTTCCCCTGACATCCTCAGGAAAATACCTCCTCAGAAATTCCCTCCTGAATACAGCCCAGGTAATTGCTGTATTACCAGCATCCAGCTCAGCCTTAGTTGACAACCACCAGTCGTCAGCTTCCTCAGATAACATGTGAGTACCAAACCTCACTTTAAGGTTCTCAGCACAGTCAATGACTCGGAAAATTCTCTCAACCTCCTTGAGCCATTTCTGAGCACCCTCTGGATCATGCGTGCCTTTGAACATTGGAGGATTGTTTCTCTGAAAATTCCCCAGTTGCCTATCAGCACCAATCCCTGCTCCTACAGTCCCTCCTCCAAGCACACCAGCAATCATGCCCAAAGCCTCAGCGAGAGCATCATCGTTTCTTCCTCTTCCAGCCATTGTTCTGCTTAATCACAAATAACCCAGTCAGAACAAAAGTATCGACAATAACTCGTATTAGTCGCATACACAAAAGACTGACACAAGACTCTGGTCACAACGACCGACCATGCTCTGATACCACTATTGTAACACCCCTCTAATAACCCGCGGCAATTAAACAATTAATAAATCAGAGTAGACATGCAAGGGGTATCACAATTCATAAATAATAAAACACACGTCGGTACCTGTCATGCATTCACTGAAAACAACTGAATTTATAACTCATTAAACAAGATTATGTTTTACACAGCGGAATTAAAAACACAAAGAGTCCACGTTCATCATTAATGTGTCTGACTCATTCAACAACCAAACAGAGTTATAATCAAACTCATACACAAACGTGTTCCCAGTGTTACATCTACCAGAGCATGACACCGACACTAAAACCAAAAAACAGACTTATGAGCTAATCCTCATCAAGTCACGCCGCTATCCTCAATCTGAAAAATGACAACAAGTAAGGGTGAGTCTCATCACAGTTAACCAATGTTATCACATCATAAATAATAACATATCATAGTTATATCATTCACCCAACCGTTTCATATTCAGACAATCACCAATCATATGTCCACAGACAAACAAACAATCAATACATAACATACATAATCATGTTATAGCAAATCATGCACATGTATGAAACTGACACTATGCATGTGGTACCAATCATCACCAGTGGAATCATCCACCGACCGATCTATCATCAATTCAGAAACGGCCCTGCCAGCACCAATTCCACACAATGGGAATTCTGCCCCTCGATGAATCCTCTCATCATATAGGATTCAACTCATGTTTATGAATGCATGTAACATATATATAACATACTTTCATCATTACCAATCTGTGAGTAGCATCAACTATACTCATTTCATCATCATCATCATCAATAACAAGCATGTTCATATATATATCACATCATTCAACATAATCAATCATTCAGTAAACCACTGAATCACATCACAAGGTTTACACAGCACTCAACAGTACACAAACAGGCATACCAATCGAAAGTTACACATCATCGAACTTTCCAGAAAAATCACAAAACAGAAATTTCACACACACGCAACCATACGCGTATCACATGACACATACGCGTCCATACGCGTATCACCTTACCTCATACGCGTATCATACGCAAATCACCAGAACACAAAATAGCCTGTAAACCAACTCATACGCGTATCAGCTCTCCATACGCGTATCACCAGAGCCATTTTCCTCTTTCCACAATTCCATACGCGTATCAGCCTTGCCATACGCGTATCACCAGAATAATTTTCCTCTTTAATTATTCCCATACGCGTATGAGCATCCTCATACGCTCTCATACGCAACACACCAGTACATGGTTCTTGGGACAGGGCAACTGCGTATCATACGCGTATAGCCCCTTGGGAGTGTCCCCCATACGCGTATCAGCCTCATGCCATACGCGTATGGCACTGTTTCATACGCGAAACACCAGAAATGCCCAGTAACCTGCAGAATTCGACACAGTCCAAAAACCCATTCGTTCCCACTCATACCAGTCCACGAAATTGAGTCCAAAAACCAGAAAAATGCATCTAACAGTGTACGAATTCATCCACAAACAATAGCATATGATTCTCTAACCAATTCTATTCATCATACCCTAAATCTATCAATTGTTAGAGATTAACAGTTCAAACCCAATGATGAACACAGATGAATATTCCAGAATTTAGAATCAATCAACCAAACAATATTCCTAATCAACATTACTACTCATAACACGATAATAGAGATTAAATGGAGAGTCCCCCCCTTACCTCAGATACTTGATCTTGATCTTTGGTCTCTCCCTCTACAGATCTCCTTCAGTTCTTCGTGTGCTCAGTCCCTTTGCTCTTTCACGTTCTTTCTTCTTCCCAAATCCCAATTGCTTATGAAAATAATAATATTTTAGTAAAAAGGATTATAAAACCACCCTCCCTCTTTTACTAATTACTCATACGGCCCAAATGCCATAAACCATCATTTAATCATTATTTTCACAAAACCCCTAATAATTCTAATTATTAATTCAATAATCCAATTAAATTAATATTAAAATTATACGGGTGTTACATAACAAGCCTTGGGTTTTAATAATTTTCTGTTTGGTCGAGGTTTCAACTCCAATTCTTTTCGATTACACAAACGTTCCATGTCTTTCCTAGCCTTCTCATTGTCTTTTGTCTTCTCATTATCCATCACCGTGTTAAATACATTATCAAAAAAGTTCTTCTCAATATGCATAACATCAAGATTATGACGCAACAAATTATCCTTCTGTAATACGGTGAACTGACTTTTTATCGAAATGTCGCGGATAGCAAGAGTCGCCACCGACTTTTATTTTATCCAAATATCAGAAAGGCTAAAAGAACAGGAAAAACCTTTTAAATAAAAACTGAGTTCGGGGGTAATTTATGCAAAGGGAAGGCGTAAGGCACCCTTTGCATCCATGGTTTTCCATGGGCTCTTAATTGCTTTGCTCTTTGAAGAAAAAGTGTAGAAATGAAATAAGACTTTAGCTTGTAAGTAAGCGTAGCTTTTTGAAAGTATTTTTGAGAAAATGGTAGAAAAAGATTTTAGCCAGAGCAAGGCAATTAGGAGCAATTACCTTAATATTTGTAGAAGAGTTCTTTTAGCCTTTCAGGGCTATCCCTGCCATAGGAGGGCAAGGAAGTCCTTTGATTTGGAGGTTGAAGGGTCGTCTCATTATCGTTCGCCATAAGACTGTCCCATGCCATAGAGAGGCAGGTAGTCTAAGGGAAGGATCAGAATAGCCTTTCGTTTAGGCAACCACAGGATACCTCAGCCCTTCGTAGGCAACTTCCGAGGGACAAGATCATATTTAGTGTATCGAAGGCAGCATCATTAGGGACTTATGATCTTTGCATTAGTCGAGGCAACATGGCTGAGGTATCCTCGTATTCAAGGGACATGGCTATTCTGCAAAAAACACAAGGCAACAAAGCAACAGGCAACAGGAAACAAGCAACAAGAGAGGTTACCAAAAAAGTGTGCGTGGGTGCAACAATCATGTGATTAATTCAGAAATGTTATCTTATAATTAGTGATGCTAATTCAGTTCAAGGCATGCACTCCCTAAGATTACTAACCACGCAATTAATATAGGGAAGGGGAAAAAGAAACCAGCGGGGGAAAGGGAAAAAGAAACCAGTGGATCTGACTCAGGTAATAATTAAAGCAGAATAAATAAACAAGGTTAAGATTTAGGGTTACCAACTATTGAGCTTTGGCGGTTGGCTAACCTTGAAAAATTGGGAAAAGAGAAAACAAAAATAAAGGGGTGAGTGTATGGACAGTTCATTTGCCAAATAATGTTAACCCTAATTTAATAAAAAATGGCAAAAAGAAATTAAACAAATATGAAAAAGACTTAGCTTTTATTTGATCTGATATGGTTCGTAGTCGGAGGTAGCCTCGAGGTTAACCTGAAAAATGGGCAAAAATAGGCAAGGTACGTGAGGGCAAAAGAGTCCATTGACTTTTGAGGTTTTTACCCTAATAACCATTTTATAATGCAAATAAAGATTTAAATAATAAAATAAAAGAAAATAAAAGTCGGGACTTAGCTTCGTAAAAGGCGTGGCGCATAGTCGGAGGAAACCCTGTTGCTAACCCTGAAAAATGCACAAAGAAATATTTTTAGTGTATGGCTAATTCTCGCAAATATTAAATCGAGTGAAAATTGAATAAAAATCGGATTTAATTAATTATTGGTCTCTGACCTAATTAATTAAATTGATTAAAAAAAATTTAAATGTAAACATTCATTAAAAACAATTTAAACAACTTTTAACTATTTATTTTTTTTTAAAGTAATTAAAATAAAATCGAAACAATTGAGACTTTAAAACAAAATAATTATTTTGATAAAAAAAATTTATTTAAAGTTTTTTAGAAGAAAAAAGAAATTTTGTTTAATACATATATATATATATATATATATATATATATATATATATATATATATATATATAATAAACAAAATAAAAGAATTGCATAATTATAAATAAAAAAATTGGAAAAACTTAGCTCTGATCCAGTGTGGCTCGCGCGTGAGGGTCCATGGTGTGCCTGCATGTTCGTGTGCGTTGGATTGAGAGAGGAGGAGATCGTATGGCTGGATGGACGAAGGCTTACCATATCCACGTGAATCATGATGTACCGAATCCTATCTGAGACCAAAACAGAGCGCGCGCTTTTATTTTTGAAAACTGGCCAATGGCGCTGCGACACCTCATCATCTTCTTCGTGGGAAATATGCAATAGGACTTTTTACAGCGCATATCACAGGGTGCTATAAAAAGTCCAGAGCTATTACACTTGCGAGTAATGAATACGTGCAAATGGCTACAGAAATCTGGCGCGATGGTGCCATTGAGTTCGTCTCGACCACGCGAATCCAATGGTACCTGCCTTAAGGTCTGATTTTACATTATTTGAAAAACCCCAATCTCAAGGGCCTGAACCCTAACATGGCATCTCGCTCATATCGGCATAAAAACATGATTAAGTCTCCAGAATCAATCACAACATCTTACTAATCACAAATATGCAAGAAAAATTCAATGAGAATGCATGAATCAATGGGATCGAAGAGTTTTCAGAAAGTGCAAACCGTGAGGTATTTGGAGATGATTCTGAAGACTAGGAACTTGGAGGATGATTGGAAAAGCTTCAATGATGATCCAAGAACGTACTCGGATCAATAAGAACCCTTGAATTGGCCTCCAATGCAGAATTGGTGTTTGAGATTTTCTTGCTTTTTTTGAACTCGGGTTAGGGTTTCTTTTTTGCAGAATTTCGTAACCCTTGTGCTCTGCTCTTGTTTATTACTTATAGGAGAATCAAATAGGTCAATAAAATTGGCTTGAATCTATGTGAATCCTTGATTTGCAATTTGAGAAAATATGGTTCATGAATGTTTCTATTTTTGTTCCAAATTGCCTCAATCTATTACAATTACTCTATGCACGAAATTGAATCAAATATTGTGTTTAATTGATGATTGAATTGATTAGAAAATATAACTAAATCAAATCTTTTCAAATTTCTTTGATTTATTTGATTTAAATCATATTTTAATGATTATAAATTCAATAAAAAATCAAATAATTATCACAATTTCGTGGCATTGGTCTTGGATCTTCTAGATGACTTGGGAAGCAAGTTTGGGTCATAAAATATTGGGCCTCTTTGCAAAGAAATCCATTTTGAACCCTTTTTCTTCACATTTTCCTTCTCAAATTTGTCCAACTTTGACAAGGCATATCTCTCTCACTTTTTGAGGTATGGAGGAGTTCTAGGACTTTTTAGAAACCTTGAAGAGTCCTCTAACCAATGTTTTTGGTTTCATGTCGAGATAATTTTCCATGCTCCTGGTGGGTCCTTTTGAAAAAAATGACTTTTTGTTGACTTTTGAAAAGGACCTATAATGTTTTGGTCCATATCTCCGAAATGAAGCATTTTTAGCGTTGGCTTGTGAGACACAAAATTGTAGAGAATCAAATTTCCTTCAAAATGAGCTTTGGGTGGAAAATTTCTGATGTTCCATGTGAGAGTTATGGCTGGTCAAAGTTCAGTTGACCTTCTCCTATGAAGACCCTAATTTAGAAACTTTTGGAATTGTTGATTTCTGATCTTTCCTTGATGAACCATGATCAATTATTGATCAAATGGTGAATGATACTTCAATATGAGGATGTTGTCAAAATATCAGGAGATTTGACTGTACTTTGACCACAGTTGACTTTTAGGTCAATTCAGTCGACTGTTGACTTTCTGAACAATTGAGTGATTAATCCTTTGAGTTGAGACCTAAAACTTGTCATGGAAGTAATGTGAGACATCATAGACCATATGGAATTCCTTGGAGCCCTTGGTTCATTGATTTTCCTTCAGAACAACAAAACCCTAATTCTCTGATCTTTGTTTAGGAGGGGGTGTCTTTGAACATTGTACCTTGATTTGAATTTGAACAAGAGAAATAGTATGGGCAAATTTTGGGGTATGACACCTTCCAATATGGGAGATCCCAAAAGATACTTCTTTTTGTCCAATTATGGTCAACCCCATATCCTTTAATTCTACGTGCTTCACCATAGTCTGTGAATTTTGGTAGGTCACAAACACTATTCCATACTTGAGTCGATGACAATCGAGGGGGAGGTAGATATTTTACTTTTATTCCTTTACTAAAAGCATTTTTATTCCTTCAAAATTTATGGTTGATAGGTAAGAACCTACGATGACAGTCAAACCACGAACTTTTCCCACCAAGTTTCAAAGTAAACGCTTTTGTGTGATTCATGCAATGCGGACATCCCATTTTACCATGTGTACCCCATCCAGACAACATGCCGTATGCAGGAAAGTCGTTAATTGTCCACATCAAAGCCGCTCGCATATTAAAATTTTGTTTACGAGACACATCATAAGTCCACGCTCCCACCCACAGCCTCTTGAGATCATCAATTAAAGGTTGCAAATAAACATCGATTCCCGCCTTTGGACTCGACGGTCCCGGAATGATGCATGTCAAAAACATGTAAGGTTTCGTCATGCACATCTTAGGAGGGAGATTGTACGGGGTAACAATAACTGGCCAACATGAATATGCATTTCCTGAAAAATTATAAGGAGTGAAACCATCTGAGCATAATCCAAGTCGGACATTCCTGGGGGGTTTAAGTGCAAATTCAAGATGAACTCTATCGAAGTGTTTCCATGCCTCGCCATCAGATGGATGTCGCATCATGCCTGAACTAATTCTGTTTGTATGGTGCCATGCCATTTGGCTTGCACTGTGCATTGATGCAAACATTCTTTGCAACATAGGTATTATTGGTAGATAGAACATAGATTTCACTACAATGCAATTTTGCCTTTGGTCAACTCCTTTACTGCTAACTAAATACCTCGAACTCTCGCAAAACTTACATTCCTCCAATTCCTCATCATTTGTACCAAACTGGTTGTCATAATACAACATGCAACCTCTAATGCAACAATCAATCTTTTTTACTTCTAATCCCAACTTCGACACCATCCTCTTTGCATCATAATAACTTGTAGGCATGTTTTCTTTCACAGGAGTCGCGTCCAACATCATTCTCGCAAAGAATTCTAAACACTGATCAGGAACATTCCAATTTAACTTCGCAACCAAAAGTCTCACACACATTGATAGCTTAGAGTCAGAAGACCCCTCAAACAATGGTATATTTATTTCTTTCAACAACTGATAAAACCTTTGAGCTTTCTCATTCAGGAGCTCTTCTCCATCTAAGTATTGTGGTTCATCATACGCCACATTCACCCCTAATGCGTCAGTGAACATCTCCTCGACGAGATTAAATTGCTCCTGGAATTGCATATGTGATGAACTACTCTCTGGATCAACTCTATTTATATCTGGTTCTATATGTGTTTGACTGCTAGAAGCCTCTCTATTCATCTCCTACATTGTTTCCCCATTAGATGTCCAAACCCAGTAATTTGGCCTAAAACCCACTCTCTCCAAGTGACGTTTCACTTCATTAGGGTCACTAATAATATTTCTGCAACCACACTTTAAACACGGACACCTTACCCCTCATTCCCTGCGACAACATTCTTGAGCAAACGCATACGAGAGAAACGCGGCAACTCCTTCCATAAAAAGTGGTTTAAGCCCACGTCGTCCAGGAAACATTATATCATACATCCAACTACGATAGAATTGGTAATGTTCCATACTGCACATGTGAATCATGTTTAATTATATTCAATATTTGTCTTTTTCTAAACATATATAAACTATATACTTGTTTTTAGTCCTAAAAAAAATATTTGTTTTTAAAATATATTTACTTGTTTTTATTCCTAAACATACGCTTTTAATATATATATATATATATATATATATATATATATATATATATATATATATATATATATATATATATATACTATTTATTTATATACCGTTTTAATAAATATATTGTTTTTAAATACTATTTTTTATTACATACAATAAAATTATATTCAATTTTCTTCTTTTTCTAAACATATATAAACTATATACTTGTTTTTAGTCCTAAATATACATATTTGCTTTTAAAATATATACACAAAAGCACACAAATTTGTGAGATATGAATATATATATATATATATATATATATATATATATATATATATATATATATATATATATATATATATATATATATATATATATATATATATATATATATATATATATACTATTTAGTTATATATCGTTTTAATAAATATATTGGTTTTATATACTATTTTTTATTACATACAATAAACTATCAAATATATATATTAAACATAATAAACTATCAAATATAATTTTGATTTTAAAAGTATAAAATTTATAAACTGTTTTTTTGATATAATAATATTAACTATACAAAATTTTTATACGGTTTTTTTAAATACTTACTGTTTTTAATGCATACTATTTTCAAATACATACTGTTTTTATATTATTATACTGTTTTTTAAATAAATACTGTTTTTAAACTATATATAATATATATATATATACTGATTTTCAATACAAAATAAAAATTATACTGTTTTTAAATAAAAATTATACTGTTTTTTTAAATAATATTTTTATAAGGGATAATAGTAATTCTCCCCCCTGTAATATTAGCGAATTTTGATTTTCCCCCCTCCCTACCTTTAGGCAACGGTTTTTTCAAAAAAATCGTTGCCAAAACCTGCCTTTGGCAACAGTAGGGGGGTAAACCGAAACACGCTCATATTACAGGGGGGTAAACTACTATTAACCCTTTTTATAATATATGTTGTGAAAAACGATGTCAAGAACAAAGTATAATAGGGAATTAGGGAAGAGAAGAAGAACACAAGAATTGGTTATAACTGCTATTCTTTTACTTTCTCTTAAAACAAGATTACAAGTTTTCAAGAATAACAAATAACCTATCTCACCCTAAATTAGGATTTGCATCCTACAATGATGAGAGACTAGTATGCTAATTATAATAAAACATAACATACTAACTAATGGGCTTTTGCCACAAGGTCCATTACACAAGTCAACTTAATAAACAAACTAACTTAACAAATTAGGGTTTAAACACTAAAACCTAATTTAACATGCTAACAACCCTAGCATCTTCGAAACAAGCATGTGAACAACCTTCGACTTCATGCTTAATCCTGTCGAACCAAGAAGCTACCCTTCGACCATACTAGAGTTCGATCCAATATCTCACAAATCTCCACCTTGGACCTAACTCTACAACGTCAAGGGAACAAACTAGCTTTCTTCATGCAGCTTTATCAACTGCATACAGTGGAAAAACTTACAACTCGACAATGTCTTGGTGATCATATCAGCAGCATTGTCTTCAGTCGAAACCTTCAGCACTTGGACTTCTCCACGCTCGATTACTCCTCTGACAAAATGCAGCCTCACATCAATGTGCTTAGTTCGCTCATGATAGGCTGAATTCTTCGACAGGTGTATTGCACTCTGACTATCACATTTAACAGTGATACCTCGACCTGTAAGTTTCAGCTCCTTTGCAAAACCTTTAAGCCACAATGCTTCTTTCACAGCTTCAGTTAGGGCAATATACTCCGCTTCAGTGGTTGATAGAGCAACAACCTTCTGAAGTGTTGCTTTCCAACTAATTGCAGTGCCAAACATAGTGAAAACATATCCGGAAATAGATTTTCTGGAATCCATACAACCTGCATAATCAGAGTCGACATATCCTTCAATTTCTGTTTTACTATCTTCACCCAAGGCTCCACTCTAAATTAGGACTCTGTTCAGAGACCCATTTATATACCTTAAAATCCACTTCAATGCTTGCCAGTGAGCCTTTCCAGGGTTCGCCATGTACCTGCTTACAAGACTTACTGCATATGCTATGTCGGGTCTAGTACAGACCATAGCATAAATCAAAGAACCAACTATATTAGCATATGGGATGTTATTCATATAGGCTCTTTCGACATCAGTACTAGGACACTGATCAATACTCAACTTGAATTGAGGGTTTGTTGGAGTCACAACTGGCTTCGAATTCGACATTCCAAAATTTTCGAGAATCTTCCGTAGATATGCCTCTTGAGATAAGCATAACTTTGACTTCTTTCTATCTCTTCGAATGTAAATTCCAAGAATCCTGGAAGCAGCTCCCAGATCCTTCATATCAAACTCCTTATTGAGTTCAGCCTTCACCCTCATCACATCTTCGACATTGTTGTTTGCTATGAGAATATCATCCACATAAAGCAACAAAATAACAAATGAATTACCAGGTCGAAATCGAAAGTAAACACAGTGGTCGAACTGACTTCTAATGAAACTTATGCGTGCCATGAACTTGTCGAATCTCCTATTCCACTGTCGAGGATTTTGTTTCAGTCCATATAAAGATCTCTTCAGTTTGCACACATATTCTTCCTTCCCCTTTTCGACATACCCTTCAGGTTGCCTCATCAGGATTGTTTCATCTAGATCACCATACAAGAACGCAGTCTTCACATCCATCTGTTCCAGTTCAAGGTCGAACTGTGCCACCATGGCAAGCAACATTCGAATGGACCTATGCTTCACAACAGGAGAAAACACATCATTGAAGTCGACACCTTATTTCTGAGTGAAACCCTTTGCAACTAACCTTTCCTTGTATCTTTTCGACGTCACTCCTTCGATTCCTTCCTTAACTTTGAAAATCCATTTACAGCTGACTAACCTTGCCCCAGCAGGTTTCTTGATCAGTTCCAAGGTATGATTATCTTGAAGAGATTTCATCACATCATCCATGGCCTTCAGCCATTCAGTCTTATTTCGACTCCTCATAACTTTCTTGTAGTCTCTAGGTTCTTCGTCTAGAACCTCACTTGCAGAGATTAAGGCATAAGCTATAAGATCTGCATACCTAAGCCTCTGAGGTGCCTTGGTGACTCTTCTCAACCTATCTCTCGACAATAGGTAGTCATCGTTAGTTTCCTGAACTTCCTCAGCATCTTCTGCTTCTTCTTCGACTTCATCAGGGATATGCAATTCAGCATCAACATGCTCCACCTCAACAGGAATTTCTACCTGTTCTAGCTCTTCGTCAGATGTTTCTGTACTTCGACCAACATCATCAATTTTCTTAAAAGCCATTTCAGCTTCATTGAAAACTACATCTCGACTGGTGATACACCTCCTGTGACCTGGTTCTAGGCACCATAGCCTATAAGCTTTGACTCCTTCAGGGTATCCCATGAACATGCATTTCAGAGCTCTAGGTTCGACCTTGTCTTGCCTAATGTGAGCATAGGCTACGCAGCCAAATACTCTCAGTTTGTCGAGATCTGGTGGATGTCCCGACCAAACTTCTTCAGGTGTCTTCATATCTAACGCTGTCGAAGGACATCTGTTTATCAGATATGTTGTTGTCGAAACAGCCTCAGCCCAGAACACCTTCTTTAGTCCAACACTAGTCAACATGCATCTAACTCTCTCCAAAATAGTTCGATTAAACCTTTCAGCCAAACCATTTTGATGTGGAGTACCTACAGTAGTTCTGTGCCTTGCAATACCAGAGGCAACACAAAAACTGTCGAATGCCTCATTGCAAAATTCAAGGCCATTGTCGGTTCTCAACCTCTTTACCTTTCTGCCAGTCTGATTTTCAACCAGAGTCTTCCAACTTTTGAAATTCGCAAAAGTTTCATCCTTAGTCTTCTGGATGAATACCCATAATTTTCTGGAATAATCATCTACTATGGATAGAAAATACCTTGCTCCTGAATGTGATGGACACCTTGCAGGCCCCCAAAGATCAGCATGGATGTAATCAAGGGATCCATGTGTTCTTTGTTTGCCTTTGTTGAACTTCACTCTGCAAGATTTTCCAAGTACACAGGGTTCACAAAACTTCAGCTTTTCGACTTTGTCTCCACCAAGCAGATTTTGTTTCCCTAATTCGACCAGACCCCTTTCACTGACATGGCCCAATCTCATGTGCCAGATTTCTGTCTTCGACAAAGGTTTCGTGGATGCAACATTTGTCGAACCACTTACAACTTCAGCCTCAAGGGTATACAAGCCTTGTTTCTTCACGCCTCTCAAGACTTCCTTCGAACCCTTCAAGACTCTTAGGATACTTTTCTCTCCTTGGAAAACATATCCATTCTTGTCGAATTCACCAAGAGAAAGTAGATTTCTCTTCAAATCAGGAACATACCTGACTTCAGTAAACAACCTTATTGACTCATCATGGAGTTTGAACCTCACAGATCCAACACCTGCAATCTTGCAAGCCTTGTTATTTCCCAGCAATACTGAACCACCAACTTGATCACATAATTCCTCGAACAAGTCTTTGTTTTGAGTCATGTGCCAAGTGCAAACTGAATCCATAATCCACTCTCTTCTCGAGTCATTGCTTGAAACCACAAGAACAACAGATGATTTGAAATCATCTTGAACAATGGCTGCATTGCCATTATCCTTACCTCCATGATCTTTCAGGCGTTCAGGGCACACCTTTCTTATGTGACCCTCCTTTTTACAATGATAGCATCGAATGCCAGATGCTTCGCCACTGTAAGACTTCGATTGGCTTTTGCCCTTCTTCTTGTCAAACTTACCTGTCATACCCCAAAATTTACCCACACTTTTCAAAAAGTCAAAATTACTTTTAAAATTGGATTTTTATAAAATATTGGGTTCATTTACATTGACATCCAAAATTTTATAAATATTTAATTTAAAGTCTATTTTAAAATATAATAGTTTACTCTTAAATTATTTATATTTTAATAAATAGCAAAATGTTGATCGATGCTTCATAAATTTTCAATTGGCTTTTTATTTCGAATAAATAATATAGTACAATTGGTAAGCAAGTAAGGTTTGCAAGTACAAGGTCCTGGGTTCGAATCTCACTTCTGACTTTTTTTTTTCCTTTTTATTTGTTTCTAACTTTAGTTTTAATTTTATTTTTATTTATATTCGAAAATCATAAAAAATAAGTTTTTTTATTATTTAATTTTAATTTTCGTCTTCACCTTTTTATTTAAAAAATAACCAAAAAAAATTATTATTACTTTTCTTTTGTAAACATTGGTTTTTGATTTCTTATTTTTATTAGGACTAGCATTATTATTAAGTTATTATAAAAAATATATATTTTAGGTAATTATGTTTCAAATATTAGATTTTTTTTAGAAGTTAATTTTTATTTTAATACACTTAACCACAAAATCACAAATCAATAAAATCTTTTATTTTTCCAAAACAAACACCCGACAGCATCAATAACATTTCTTTCCAAAGCAATACTCCAACAAGTAAAATCAAAACGGAAACCACATGAATAAAAAACTTAATGATATTTAATCTATGTTTTTAAATTGATTTCAGGTGGGAACGATAAAAGGGACCAATTTTTCCATCACTAGCGGGTAGGGGTGGGAATAGGCCAGGCCGACTAACAGGGGCCTACGGCCCAGCCTACATAGGCCAAGGCCAGGCCAGACTTTTTACATAAATAGAAAAGGCCTAGGCTTTTTTATAAGCCTATTTAGCTAAAAAGGCTAGGCCACAGGCCATATAAAAAGCCTTTTAAGCCTATGAGGCCGGCCTATTTAAATAAATTTGAATAATTTTATTAATATTATATTGTATTTTGTATTTTAAATTAAAATATGAAAATAAATATTAGTTATCTTAAAGAAATTATGAAAATAAGATGAAAAAAAATCTTATGAACAATGTCATAAGTTACTTCCATAAGTTTTTTCAAACAAATAGTATCACAAAATTAATACTATTAGGTAAACTCAAATAATTCAATGCAAACAAACATTTAATCTAACTGATCTTTTAATTTGTTAGTCTATATAAAGTTGAGTTGAATGACTTATTTACAAATGTTCAAATGAAATAGGCTTTTAAGTAGGCTAACATGCCAATCAGACCTTCTAAAAGGCCAGACTCATGCCAAAAAAATAAGCCTACAATAGGCTACAGGCCAGGCTTAGGCTATGAGTTTTTTAGTAGGCCAGGCTTAGGCTTGGCAAAGCCTAGCTCGGCCCAGCCTATTCCCACCCCTACTAGCGGGGGAGGTTAACAACAACAAATCCAGAAAAAAGCTTGGATCGGTAAAGAGAAGCAAATCGGAAAGCAACCCGACGAACACCACGCCGCAGATCCGCAAACAGCCTCACGTCGCTTCGTCTTCTTCCATCACCAAACAACACCGGCCTCACCCTTGCGCCGTCAGATGCAAAGTGCCGCCACCGGAAGCTCCGCCACTTTCTCCGATCCAAATTGCCACCTGACCAGCCGCGGACTTCCATCATCGTGCCATCGCACTCTGTAAGGTATCATCTCTTCTCATTTTCTTTGCCGAACATTTGTGTGTTATGCGTATGATTTTGTTAGGAAACAAATGGGAAAGAGAGGATTTTAATATGAGAAAGAAAAGGTGTGTTGTTGTCCACTTAGAGAGAGAAACAATTCTCTTTGTATGCCATCATACATATGTGTTGTTTTATTTATTGGTGAACATTCCGGTACCCTTGAGTTTAGATGGGTACTGGTACCCCCAACCAATCAAATACTATGTTTCAATGCCATGTCACTTTTTTATTTTATTTATAAAAAAAATAAATTGAAAATTTAACACAAATTACACTAAAGGTACCGGTACCCAACTTAAATTTATGGGTACCAAAGAATTTACCTTATTTTTTTTGTTGCTTTTAATTTTTCATGCCACATGTCACATTTTTAGTGGCCTATACGTTAATTTGAAAACCAAAAATAGTGAATGAAAATATTTCACATGAATCATAGAATGGGTATATACGACTTTATTTTTTTTTTAAAAATTTATAATTGTTTCTCATTTTTAAATAGTATTAGTTAATTAATATAGATTACTAAAATATTTATAGTTCAAAAATACAAAAAAATCTATGCTAGTTTTATTCTATTAAAAACATTAAAAAACATTAAAAAAACATAAAATATTAAAAAAAACAAAAAAATTTGTTTAATTTTACTTCATAAGAGTTTAATATTAATTGTTAAGTTTTCTTTTAAATATTTCTTGATCTATATTTATTCATATTTCTTGATTTATATTTATTCATATTTTGTCATTCTTACACATTGTTCTATATTTTGTTATTAACATTTTGTTTTGATTGCGAAGTACTATCTTGAGCTATCGTATTATTTTGTGGACGTTCGCAAATTTCATCTTATTTCGTACATATTAATCCTTTTACTCCCCGCTTTAATTTTCATTTGGCCTTATAGTAATTGTTATCCTCATTTGTTAAATTTGTAACCCCGCCCCCGAAGCCATGTAATAGTTTAGGATTTTAATTTCCGCACCTTATACCTTATACCTATTTAGATGTATGACTAATAGGATTGTATGGCAAGATAATTTAATTAACCGTTAGCTCACTAATTTTAAAGATTAAATATCTGAATCTAACACACTCATTTTACTGTTCACACACTCACCTCTAGGGTACGCCCCTCTTGGTTGCCTTACGAATAATAACGGTCATGTCCCTCGAATGTAGAGATACTTTAGCAAACGATGACCCTCGAAAATATCATCATAGAAAGATCTTAGTCCCTCGATGTCCCTCGGAGTTGCCTACGGTAAAAGATCTTGTCCCTCGGAGTCCCTTCGGAAAATGATGATAGTCCCGCTAAATTGCTAAGGTATCTCTATCATGTTGCTTTCAACGACCGTCGATGACCCGCACGTCCAATATAAACAAGGACTACCTACTTCTACATAGTATGGATAGTCCTAGGAACTTTAAAAAGCATAGAAAAAGACCAATTATTAGGGTAGTGCTCTTAGATTGCTTGCTCAAATCCAAAACTACTTTCACACTCCTTTCAAAAACAGAGGCTACGCTTTTAAGCTAAAGTCCTTTTATTCAAAACTTTTTTCAAACAAACATGAGCTAAGCAAGTTAAGAGCCCGTAGATAACTACGGATGAAAAGGGTGCTTGCACCTTCCCTTTTCATAACTTACCCCCCGAGCCCGTTTTCTTTCAAAAAAGGTCTTTTTCTGTACTTTTTACCTTTCCTAACATTGGACAAAATAAAAGTCGGTGGCGACTCTTGCTCACCGCAACATTTGTTGCATATTAAAATAAAAGTCAGTTCACCGAGTTACAGAACTGGCGACTCTGCTGGGGAGTCTTTAAGAGGGGTATACCTTAGGGCTTAGTTCATTGTAAATGTTTTTAATTGTTTGTTTGTATGCTTTATTTTTAAGGGAAATGCTTGGGTTTGTTATTGTGTGAAAGATCCTACACCCGGATCTGAGTACCTTAGGTAAATGGTATGAGATCAAGGAGACTGCACAGCGTATACTGATGTGGTTGATCTGATGGCCATCGTTAGTGTGACACATTGGTTTGTCCTGGTGTTCCTTGGGATCCGACCTGAGGAAATGCTTGGCTACCGCGTGGTGTCATTAAGCACTAATTCGCCCCTAGAACCTTAGTTGAACTAAACTTTGGCCTTTTAGAAAGTAGCGAGATGGCTGGCTTTGGTTCCGACTGAAGTTGGTTGATACCCGAAGCTACACTCATATGGACTGGACTTTCGGGACCTTTTTGGTTGGTGATTCGATCGCCGAACTGAGATAAGCGCCTTCGAGAAAGGTCAATGATATGAGCCCCCTAGAACCCGATCTTTATATAGGACAGGTTGAACCAACTTAACTTCAGTGGGGAGGGTACTTACCTACGAACTTCATGCAAGCCTTTAAACCTAAGGCTGTTTGTGTGACTTGTTTGTATTCATCATCTAACCGTTTGGTTTCCTTGCAGGATTTTTTTTCATACCCTAACAACTTGATCTCCTTGCAGGATTTGTTATACCCTAACAACTTGATCTTCTTGCAGGATTTTTTTTCATACCCTAATGGTTTGATTTCCTTGCAGGTTTTATGTGTAGGACTCCCTTGTCCATATTACCTTATGCTTTTACCAAACATGTTTACTAACCTTTTTCAAGGATCTTAGGAATTCATGGCGCATACTTTCCAGGTACTATGGAAAGACTATCAAGAGCCTAAACTTCTGACAAGGGGCAAGAGGATTTATTTTCCTCTAGCCAGATGCCTTCAAACTCAAGGGTACAATTCCTATCAAGGGGCAAGAGGATTTATTTTCCTCTAGCCAGATGCCTTCAAACTCAAGGGTACAGTTCCTATCAAGAGGCAAGAGGATTTATTTTCCTTTAGCCACATGCTTTTAAGCTCAAAAGTACCATACCCCGAATCAGAGGCTATGACCCACTGGATATGGTGAGCTTGATTCTTAAAGAAGGGCGTTCAAAGACGGAAGTCGAAGTTCTTCAACAAAGCTGCAACTACATGTCAATGTTGCAAATTGGGTTTCAAAAAGATCCTTGAAAGCATTGCATATGCATTTGCATACATATCATTGCATAACAGGTTTCCAGACAACGAGCTTCTCATTTTCTACCTCAAATCCCTAAAGCTTGATACTTACAACTCCTTTGTGGCTTCGTCAGAATCTTCTTCTTAGAAGTAATCTGTAGTTCAGATACGAACGCTTGGTTTGGTTTCCTCTCTGGGGCACTTGGTCAGTCGATTGATAATTGCCAACCAATCCGAGATAAGGTACAAGACCTGATTGATGCAAAGGCTATCATATTCACACCTGCAGGCCAGATTTGAAGTTCTCCTTCGACTCAATGGACCTTCTGAAGCAATAAGTCCATACGGAGAAAATCTCCTCAACTTTGACAATCTCTATATCATCATGCATATTCATGCGTAATCTTTCTTGTTGCTTCAATACTGCTTATATGTCATACTTGTTTGTTTTTGAACTATAATAATGATGCATTGAATATGTTTGTCTTGAAAAAATTCATTCGCTCTCGCTCTAACATGTTTTTCTATGCTAGTGATGCCAAACTCTCGGCGATAAAGCATGATAACTCTGAAGGGAGAATGACGAACATATAATACTCATAATCTCAAATGGTGTGCTTTCGAGTAAAACCCTGTTGATGATGTACAGGAATTGTTTCAAATCCCTAAACACTGGAGATATAAGGAAGTTAATCCCTTGTCAACCCCTTTTGAGCCTTGAAGTAGGAGTTTCCTTTCTATACGAAAAACCCTCGCATTTAACCCAGGGGCATGGTAGTGTTCAGTTAATTTGATCGAGCGTTCAAAATTCATCTGGAGTGCACATCTAAGGATACAACAATGGTTATCCCTCAAAAGGTTAAGGACAGTAAAAAACTAAATGGTCATACCTCGCAATAGAAGGTCAAAATATGACGATACAACAACGGTTATCCCTCATCGACCAAGAAATGAGGCAATCACAATCTTTCCAACGAATCAAAGACGTCTCATACGACTTGTTCAAAAAAAAATGAAAAAAAAAAGAGAAAAGAAAGCTCGTTGAGTCAATAACTTGAAAATAAGTGACTTAGGCAAAAGTTATGGCATCCCGCTGGACTTCAAACCCAAAATTCAAAAGAGTGTGTCCAGGCAAAAGTTAGGGAAATATAAAAAAAAAATCCTCAACAAAATGGGCAAAGTCGTGTGACTATAAATTCAAAGAATAAGTCGTGTGATCAAACACAAAATACGAAAGGTAAAGTGACTGCCATGTCCAGACACCTCATTGATTCCTCAATCATCTCAAACTCCTCTTGAAGGATGAATGCTCGCATTGAGTTAACTGAACTTAGGTCGAAGAACATCACGAAGGGGGTGGGCACCAATAAAATTTTGAGCCTAAAAATCCTTTTTTCTAAAAATCGTGAACCTGGCCACGTTACAACCCTCAAAAGTCCTAATTGAAACAGGGTTAATTCGAAAGCATACTGTAAATGAGAATACGGTAAACCGACTCCTAGGAGTTTCTACTAAAACGCTTGAGTTGGTATCACACCACCTTTCACAAAAATCGATGTTTTGACATCCTTTCAAAAAAAAATTCTTTTAAACTTCAAGACAAACATGAACTTTGCATTAGAATTATGTTTCTCATAATAAACGTTTTTGCATATGAACAAGTACTTGACACCAGGAAAGCTTACATCATGAACTGCAGATGAAAATTTTAATCCTTTCAAGGGACAAGTTGGCTTCAAAACTCCGTTGAGTTCAAGCGAGAATATCTCAAATTCTGACCACCCTCAGGGGCACAAAAGCAGTTGGATACTCTTGTCGCACCCCAATTTTTGACCCACATATTTCATTCATTTGATATTATCGCGTTCGTATTTAGTGTGCATTCATTCATCGCATTTTTTTTTCGCATAACTTGAAAAAATTGTCTCTTTTATTAAAATCAGCAAAAATAGCTTACATTTTGCATCTTTTGCATATTTTTATTCGAGTTACTATATTTTTTGAATTTTTATTTTTAGACTCCAATTTTAGTTTTTCTTATCATCATCATTCTTATTAAAAAGTATTTAAAAAAATTGTTTTAGATTTTTTAGTTTAAATTTCGTTCATTTTTGTTTATTTTTGTTTTTTTTTTATTACTTTTGTTTGTTTATTATTAGTTTAGATAGATTTTCTTTTTTATTTAGTCAAAATATATAAAGAGTTTTCTTTTTCTCCAAAAAAAAAACATTCAATTGTCCTTTTCAAGCCAACTGCACACAGCGTGCCTGCTACATCAGTCCAAAACCTGCCATTACCTACACAATACAACAAGAATTGCTGCCCCAATCTATTTCAAAA
Source organism: Vicia villosa (assembly GCF_029867415.1). NCBI lineage: Eukaryota > Viridiplantae > Streptophyta > Magnoliopsida > Fabales > Fabaceae > Vicia > Vicia villosa. The sequence continues at coordinate 176,089,610 of NC_081182.1, forward strand.
CAAGCCAAACCTTGTACAAGAATGGCAACACAGAACCTGCATCACAAAAAGAAACACAACAGAGCACCATGTTTGTTCAAAATTCAACCAAATTTCCCCCCGTTTCTCACCATTCATCCATCTATAAAGCAAGCTTGCAATAGCATAAGAAAAAAAGAAAAAGGAAAAGTTACTGGCCACAAATTCAAAACGACTTCCTCCGAAACATGTAAAGACAGTGTCAAGCCATTCATCCATAACCTTTAACATCATAGAAACCTCTGTTATTCTTATCCAAAACCGTGTGCATCATCATTCATATGCTTTGTGTCCACAACAAAAACTAGACCTCCATAAATCTACTCCATCAAACCTTCATTAACCTGTGCACCACACATAACAAACAATACATACTCACGCACAGCCTGCCAACAAAAACAAACAAATCGACATCGCAACAAAACGCAACACCATCATCATCGTGTTCAGCAACACACACAGAGGCAGGGGAGGATTCGATTTCACTACTTACTAGAGCCGTGGATTCGTCCCTCCGAGAACATTCGGAGTAGGTAACATGGTTCCTCCTTGAGCATCGTTTTTACAATACTGATTTAGATATGATTGTTGCTGCCTGGCATTGTTGGCTTGTTTGATTTTGTCAATTTGCATATATGTTCTTTTTTGTAAACTTCAATCTGAGTTTAATAAGAGTTCTTGTGCTGTTGTTTGATTCGAAAGAGAGAGCATCGAGAGGGAGAGGAACGTGATTGTTGTGTTGTAGTTTCGTTTTTCTCCTTCAGGAGTGAAACGCGAGAGATGAGAGATGCATAAGCGCTGTGTTTTTGTTGTTGCTGCGTTTTAATTTGAGAGATGGAGAGGGAAACAGAGTAGGTGAGTGGGGCGGTTTTGCATACTTTTAGATTTAGGGTTTTCATTTTGTTTAATTTGGGCCGCCTTTGGTTGTTTCTGATTAAGCCCATTCCGATTTTCTCATGACATCACCCAGCTTACTCGTGCACCCCCATATGAGGGCTCTTTGTTATGTTTTTGGGCCTGCTTTGGCTTGGGCTCAACTTTTTTTTAATCACACTTCCATTTTATTCTTGTTAGCCTATTCTTCTACTTTTGTTTTTTTTTCAAAGTTTAATATATTAAAAAATACCAAAAAACATGTTATTAGTTTAGACTTTATTTTCACATAATAAAAAAAAACTCAAAAATATTTCATTAGACTTTATTTTAATATCAAAACTACAAAAATATGTTAGTTTTATAGTTCTTATTAAAAATACAAAAAAACATTATATTCATCTCATTCCAAAAAATCAATAAATCTTGGTCCAACGCCGAGTCGTTACAAATAATTCTCGATCCAACGTCGAACTTCTTCTTTTTGAAAACCTTTTTCTTAACCGCACCGAAAGATCGTGTGACAAGAAGTGTACACCTCTTGAATACCTCGATTCTTTTGGATTAACACATTTTTTTAAACCTTTCTTTAATTAAATCGAAAGATCTTGTGACAAGGGGTGAACACCTCTTGAATACCCTGATCTTTTGAAACTAAAACACATTAATAAAATCAAAGTGATCAAGTGACAAGAAGTGCACACCTCTTGAATACCTTCGATCCTTTGAATCAAAACAATAAAAAACTTTCTTAATCAAATCAAAGAAATCAAGTGACAAGAAGTGCACACCTCTTGAATACCTTGATTTTCTTGAACCAAAACTCTTTAATTAATCAAAGTGATCCTGTGACAAGAAGTGCACACCTCTTGAATACCTTGATCCTTTGAATCAAAATACATCAATCAAACCAAGAGATTGAGTGACAAGGGGTGCACACCTCTTGAATACCTTGATCTTTTGAATCTAAAACACTTAATCAAACTGAAAGATCTTGTGACAAGAAGTGCACACCTCTTGAATACCTTGATCTTTTGAATAAAAATACATTAATCAAACCGAAAGATCTTGTGACAAGAAGTGCACACCTCTTGAATACCCTGATCTTTTGAACCAAAACTAATTAACTTGGACAACAAGTGAAAATGGGGCTCGCTCCTGTTCAATACCTTGGGTAAAGACGCGCTAGGTGCACACCTATGCTCAATCCTTTGCTAAATGTCCCTTTTAAAAAATACAATCTCATTTTCATTCAACCTTTTTTTGCCTTATGGCTTTTAAAACTCTTTTCATAAACGAGACACTTATCCAACTTTCAATGCGAACATACTTCCACATGTGAAGATCGAATATCTTCCACTCGAATGCGATGATGGCCAAAATCATGTATTATCTTGATTTAGTTATCCATTCTTGTAGTGATATCATATCCATGTGCGCATAGTATTTCCATTTGAAAGCGATCGAGCACCTCTCGCTAAAATCAATTAACAAACTTTCGTGGTTCTTAGCCCGAACTACGATTGCTCTGACTTTCCCATTGCACTAGGGAATACGTAGGCACAAGATACAAACGTCTTGGCGAGCATAATAATAAAAAATATTTTCTTTTTCTTCATAATAATGAAAACATAAAAACCTTTTCTTTTATCTTTTCTCGATTAATAAGCTCAAGAACGCAAACATTACACTAACACTCAAACACAAAACTAACTAAATGGGTCCCATCAAGTACGATGGAGGTGAGGGGTGCTAATACCTTCCCCTTGCTTAACCGACTCCCGAACCCTAATTTGGTTGCGATGACCATCTTATCCATTTCCTTTTTATTCTGTGGGTTTTATCGATATTTTCCCTTTCCTTCTTGGAATAAATAAAGTTCGGTGGCGACTCTGTTGTACTCCGAGCGCGCGAAAACGCTCTGTTAGACGCTGGCCTATAGATCTAGAGGGGGGGGGGGGGTGAATAGATCTCACTAAGTTTTTACAGATTTTTCTACAGACTTGAGCGAAAGCGGTTCTGAATCGACTTGCGTCTATTCTGGACCGCTATTGCAAAGGTCGTATGTGTTTCAAAACCAAATAGTAAGTGGAATTGATGGTGAAGTAATATGATAGCTAACCAATACGTTTAACAACTGAAATCCAATTAACTTCTAGATTGACAACTTTGATTTGCAATGCAGTAAAATTGGATTAAGCAAAAACACAAACACTTGGTGATAGGTTCAAATTGATAGTGATTCAAGTTGTGGTGAATTGTGATGTTTGTGCAGAATTTTAATTCACAATTTTAACACTTGAATCGATGATCAATTTTGCACTTATAACCAATTATGAACAGAAAGTAAAAGAGAAAGTAAAAGCGACAAGAACACGATATTTGTTTAGGCAGTTCGTCGATCGTCCTCGCTACGACTACGTCTGCCCCCAATTCCAAATTGAAATTGGGTAATCTTTCATTAATGTTGAAAGTAGTATATACAAAGAAGATAACAAAGCGATAAACGATAAACCAATTATGTCGATCCTTTGAATCTTCTTCCCCCTTAATCTTGAGTCAGATCAAGGTTATCCAAGAGCTTCACTTTGATTCCCTTCTGCAGTGTCTTGATTCCTTGAACTCCCCGTTCCTCAATCGTTACACTCAGCCGAATCCTCAATGAACGCCTCTTGATAAAAACCCCAAGAACCACCTGTCGTGGAGGACAAAACCCGCAGATTTTATTCACCAACAAACCCCACAAACCTTCACCCACTAGGAATCTTCAATTCCGTTCCATGGACGTTATCGAACTCATCACTAACCCGCAACGCAAGAATGATTATGTGTAATTGTGTTGGAGATGATGAAGAACGAAGATGAGAAGCGTTTGTGTATCTTTCAGTCGTTGGTGTTCGTTGAATAATTACCCTTGCACAATATATATGATTGCATAACAGTTAGAACCAAGAAAAACTGATTTTTGAACTTTCTTGATCAGTTAGGTCGACCACTTGTAGTGCTTAGGTCGACCTAACAGAGCTTGCAGAATTTTTCTCCCAGTTAGGTCGACCTGTTGAAGGAGTAGGTCGACCAGAATCCTCTTCTGATGCATTCTGGGGACATTTTCACAGATTAGGTCGACCTAGTTGCCATGTAGGTCGACCTAGCAGACTGATGTGAAGATTTCTTCATTTTGAGTCGACCTAAATGGTCTGTGAGTCGACCTAGCAGAGTTATATGGATTTTCCTTCATTTTAGGTCGACCTAAGTTGACAGTAGGTCGACCTAACTGCTGATTTTCTGCATTTTTCATGTCCAGCTTGTGTTGAGTCGACTTATATGCATAGTGGATCACCTTGTGCTTTCATGAGTGATCAAATGCTTTGCTTTTCTGATTCCTCCTTGTTGTTTGAATGCTCATTTGAGTTTGCCATAAATCAAAAACCTCTTTGAGTGTAATCTTGTATTCACAAACTCCCCCTTTTTGATGATGGCAAACCAATACTCAAAAGCTTTGTAGTAAGTGACAAGGACTCAAAAGAGCTCCCCCGTACATCCAGCATCTATCTCTCAACAAGGCAATCTCTCACCAAGGCTCCCCCGTACACTCAGCATCTATTGTATCTATCTCCCCCTTTGACAACATCAAAAAGAGAAACAAAGAGAGCAGAGTAGAAGAGAAACAAGAAAAATAAAGAATACCGGTAGTCATAGAGATAGATAACACGTAAATGGTGAAATCATAAGGGCTAATCATGTTTTAAAGCAAGCTAACAACATACATAGTAGTTCAAAAGAGTTGTAACAGAGAACATAGAGTGCTACATCATATAATGTTTTTAACAACAAAACAAAACAAAAGAAACTTAATGGCATGAAATGCAATGAAATGATGATATGATAAACGATATGTCCTAACGCCTGCCCCTTCTTCCTCTTCCTCTTTGAAATGTGTGAGGTCGATCTTCTTCAACCTGTTCCAACAAATCCAGCACCGACATGTTAAGAGTGTTGAAGCTTTGGCTGATGTTAGCATGACGATGCAATGCTGTTTCCTCAAACTGATTCTGCCTCAATATGGAGTTGGATGCAAACGTCTCAAAATCGTTCCTTTGTTCCTGAACCAAGCCGTACAGAGATTGGTATTGCCGTTGTTGTTCCTCATATCTATCTTGTTGAAGCTGCTGCATCGTTTGAAATTGAAGCTGTTGAGTTTCAAAGATCTGCTGTTGTTGAAGTTGCATAGCTTCAAGCATAGATATTATGTTAGATTGATCAGGAGGAGGTGGAGCAGTGTATCCCCAAGGAACTTCTTCCTGTTGAGACGGAACATATTGCCAATTTGGATCTGTGTCATGAGCTATGTCTTCCATGGTTTGATCCTCCTCATTTGCTATTTCTTGATCGTTTCCCTCTTCCTCATTTCCTACATTGTTTCCAAACTCCGTAGGATCATCATAGTTGTAGATGACCTTCCCTGTTCCTTTTTGAATGAGATAATATGTCTTTCTCACAGGATTCCAATGATATCCCATAAGAGTCAAGGTGGTTTGTGAGAATTCCTGGGATTGATGTACGCGAGTGTAGTGTAGGTGATCAAGTCGCATACCAAAGTGATTGACAATTGTTTGAATGATTGAACCATAACATAGGGCTGTAGTTTTCTGTTTGACTTCATGAAACTTAGCAGCAAGGAAGTGAGGCCAGTGTAAACGCGTTCTGTTTTGCAGCAGATACATGAGCACCACTTCATTTCTTTCAATTCTCGAATATCCTCCAGCCCTTGGTCGAATGATTCTTGAGATTACCCAGTTCAAGAGTCTAGGATCTCGCTTCAAATGACCAGCTGTTATTGTTTCATTTGGTCTATCAAATACGGAAGGATCTTTGAGGATTGACTTCATGTAAGCCTCATGATCATAGTTTCCCGGTACATCCCCGTCTACCATACGGAGTTCATCACCAATGATTGTCAGACCAAAGATACTAATCCAGACCCGTTTGTCAACAACATGCGATCTAGATCCCATTTTGAAACGGAAGTTACAACCATCTCCTTTTGTAAATCCTGCATAGAAAGCCCTAACGGTATTCTCACAGTACGGGGTATCACATTGCAATAAGGGATGAATATTTTGATGTTCAATTAACGCAGCGACATCAGGGATATGCATGTTTTCGACAAGATTTGGATCATAAGTATATTGCTTAACAATTTTCCTTTTCATCTGCCACTTCTCAAAGTTTTCTCTACAATCAGGATGAACAAGAGCACTTACCGGTTGAGATGATGAACTGGAAGCAATTTCCTTTCCTTTTCTTGATTTTGGAGGCATGATTGGAGATGCTTTGAGTGAGAGAGGGATGATTTTTGATAGTTTAGAGTTTGAGGAATTAGGGTTAGCCGTACCAAAAGAGATGAGAATGAGAGGGAATGCAAGAATGGAATGTTTTGAATGCATGACATTGGGTCGGGTCGACCTAACAGGCCCAAATATGGAAAAGTTTACGCAGTAGGTCGACCTAAAGTGAAGCTGGGTCGACCTAACAGAAGTAACAATACAAATAACCAAATTAGGTCGACCTAATTTGTGAGTAGGTCGACGCAACTGGCCCTTTTTGGTTTTTCTAAAGAACCTTCTTATGTAGGTCGACTCAAATACAGGGTAGGTCGACCTAAATTGCTTTCAATGATGAAAATGCCTTAGAAATGTTTCTATATGATGTATTTTTGTTTTGTCATTTGCTTGAATGCACAACCATTGTATGTTATGAATGAAATGATGAACACATATACATAAGTATTTGAGAAGAGTAGATAGGAGCACATGAAGTCACTATAAGCATGTTAATTGATAGCATATTATAGCATCAATAAAATTTTTGGAAGTGAACAATAAACATGTTACCGCTTTCTCAATATGTAGGTGTTTTGTCATCATTGTGTGGAGTCTTCTCGTCAGTGTGCCATACTCTTAGATTTGATAATGAATTGTTTTGATGGAATGTTTCACAGGTTGATTCTTGCGAAAAACTTATCTAGTATCAATTACTCGATGTTCTCCCGGATGCGGGACATAGTCCCAAACAATATTCTGCTAAGAATAGGTTTAAAATCTCTTTGCAATGCAACTTGCCAATTTGCACATCAAGTACTGCGTCCTATGTGTTTCTCGGAATATCTGTATTTGTAATGTATCTCATACATTTGCTATGGCTAGGACACCTACATTTCCTTTGCCAAGTATGATTCTTCAAACTGTCTTCATAGATGACATACCAAAATTTGTATGTCTTCCTATATGTGTCTTGAGCACCATCTATCAAGGAACTACCACCGTTCGGCGATGTCAAGACACTTTTCCTGCGAGATTAAATTAGAGTGGAAGGTCCCCAATCTTCATTGGGTCCTGGATGGTGAGTACACAATTTGTTGCACTTAGGCAACCATTGAAATACTCCTTTAGGAACTAAAATTCTCCTAAATTTGCATTTTTCAATGGTATGTCCCTTTTTGCAACAATAATGACAGGTAATATGATGAGAATATGGAGTTTTGCTAGTTGATGCTTTTGGTACAAAAGTGTATTTACTATATAAAGGAGTATACGATCTTTTGAACTTGTTTGGATCAACTGCAAAAGTCACTTTTGGTTGTAGAGCCTTGTCTAACTTGGCTTTTAGATCTCTCACTTCTTTTTGCCAAATGTGACATGTCTCACAACCAAACCATGATGTAGGATCTAATTCAACTTCGTCCTTTTGAATGTCTAGCATAGATTGTTTTAAAGCTTCCATATCCCTTTCGGTTTTCTCAACTTTTGATTCAAGATATGAAAATATTTTCTTATTTGAGGCCAAAAGTTTGAAAGCTTTAATTGCATCTCTATGTAATTCTTCAAAAGCAAGTTTTAGTTGAGAATGAGATACCTTATCTACGAGTTCAGGTTTAAGATGACTTACAGCTTTCTTTTTCTTGTTTTGATGAGCCATGAAACATAGGTTTGCTGATTCTTCTTCATCGCTTGACGAGCTTTCACTAGATGAATCACTTTCCCATGCTATGTAAGCTCTTTTAGATTTGTTATGACCTTTGCTTTGGTTCTTCTCCTTTTCTTTCTTAAGGTATGGACAATCCGGTTTGTAGTGACCGGCTTTCCCACAATTGAAGCAAAGACCTTTAATCTTTCCTTTGTTGTCGTCATCTTGTTTGAACATATTTGATTGCTTTCTATAGTTGATCAATCCTTTGTCGGAATGTTTTGCTCCATTTTTCTTTAGATATTTGTTGTATCTTCGCACAAACAGTCCCATTTCCTCATCATCGGAGTCTTCGTCATCACTTGTGTCACTATCCTTTGGCTCTCGTTTTGAGGTCTTGGAGCTCGAAGCTTTTAGAGCTATTGACTTCTTCTCTACCTTTTTCTCCATGTTCTTTTCTTTCTTTGTCCTCTTCTCATGCATGTCAAGGCATTTAAGATGCTGTTCATGTTCCTCTAGTTTACCAAAAAGAGTGGTAATGTCTAAAGTGTTGAGATCATTTGCTTCCTTAATTGCTGTAACTTTGGGCTGCCATTCCCTGTTCAAACACCTTAAGATTTTGTTAGTAGCAACTGCATTGGAAACAGGTCTATCAAGAGAATTTAATCGATTTTTCAGGTGAACGAATCTTTTCTGCATGCTTTCGATGGTTTCACCATCTTCCATGTGGAAAAGTTCGAACTCTTGAGTTAACGTATTGATCCTAGCTAGTTTGACATCATCCGTTCCCTCGTGGGCAACTTGCAATGTGTCCCACATAGCTTTAGCTGATCTACAATGGGAAAAGCGATAGTATTCATCAACTCCTAGAGCTGAGATTAGAATGTTTCTCGCTTTCCAATCGTATGCATATTTCTTTTCATCTTCAGCATTCCAAGTATCTTCTGGTTTTGGAACAACTGCACCAGCTGCATTTGTCATAGTGATCTGAAATGGACCATTGACAATAGCTGTCCAGATGTTCCTATCAATTGCATTGATATGGACACACATACAATCCTTCCAATAGCCGTAGTTTTCTCCGTTGAAAACTGGAGCTCTATTATGAGCCCCTTTAGGTCCAGAAGCCATCTTTCCAATAAGTGTTTCACGTAGCACGGAATAAACCAGAGCTCTTGATGCCACTTGTTAGACGCTGGCCTATAGATCTAGAGGGGGGGGGTGAATAGATCTCACTAAGTTTTTACAGATTTTTCTACAGACTTGAGCGAAAGCGGTTCTGAATCGACTTGCGTCTATTCTGGACCGCTATTGCAAAGGTCGTATGTGTTTCAAAACCAAATAGTAAGTGGAATTGATGGTGAAGTAATATGATAGCTAACCAATACGTTTAACAACTGAAATCCAATTAACTTCTAGATTGACAACTTTGATTTGCAATGCAGTAAAATTGGATTAAGCAAAAACACAAACACTTGGTGATAGGTTCAAATTGATAGTGATTCAAGTTGTGGTGAATTGTGATGTTTGTGCAGAATTTTAATTCACAATTTTAACACTTGAATCGATGATCAATTTTGCACTTATAACCAATTATGAACAGAAAGTAAAAGAGAAAGTAAAAGCGACAAGAACACGATATTTGTTTAGGCAGTTCGTCGATCGTCCTCGCTACGACTACGTCTGCCCCCAATTCCAAATTGAAATTGGGTAATCTTTCATTAATGTTGAAAGTAGTATATACAAAGAAGATAACAAAGCGATAAACGATAAACCAATTATGTCGATCCTTTGAATCTTCTTCCCCCTTAATCTTGAGTCAGATCAAGGTTATCCAAGAGCTTCACTTTGATTCCCTTCTGCAGTGTCTTGATTCCTTGAACTCCCCGTTCCTCAATCGTTACACTCAGCCGAATCCTCAATGAACGCCTCTTGATAAAAACCCCAAGAACCACCTGTCGTGGAGGACAAAACCCGCAGATTTTATTCACCAACAAACCCCACAAACCTTCACCCACTAGGAATCTTCAATTCCGTTCCATGGACGTTATCGAACTCATCACTAACCCGCAACGCAAGAATGATTATGTGTAATTGTGTTGGAGATGATGAAGAACGAAGATGAGAAGCGTTTGTGTATCTTTCAGTCGTTGGTGTTCGTTGAATAATTACCCTTGCACAATATATATGATTGCATAACAGTTAGAACCAAGAAAAACTGATTTTTGAACTTTCTTGATCAGTTAGGTCGACCACTTGTAGTGCTTAGGTCGACCTAACAGAGCTTGCAGAATTTTTCTCCCAGTTAGGTCGACCTGTTGAAGGAGTAGGTCGACCAGAATCCTCTTCTGATGCATTCTGGGGACATTTTCACAGATTAGGTCGACCTAGTTGCCATGTAGGTCGACCTAGCAGACTGATGTGAAGATTTCTTCATTTTGAGTCGACCTAAATGGTCTGTGAGTCGACCTAGCAGAGTTATATGGATTTTCCTTCATTTTAGGTCGACCTAAGTTGACAGTAGGTCGACCTAACTGCTGATTTTCTGCATTTTTCATGTCCAGCTTGTGTTGAGTCGACTTATATGCATAGTGGATCACCTTGTGCTTTCATGAGTGATCAAATGCTTTGCTTTTCTGATTCCTCCTTGTTGTTTGAATGCTCATTTGAGTTTGCCATAAATCAAAAACCTCTTTGAGTGTAATCTTGTATTCACACGCTCGAGTCACATTTTTACCGCTACAGAAAGTGGCGACTCTGCTGGGGATATCCTTAGAGAGTCAACCCTAGTTTAGTTTGTTTTATGCTTGAGTGTTTTATTTTGTTTGTTTATTCTTGTGTTTTTTATGCTTGTGTTCTTTATATTTATTCTTGTATTATTTATGTTTCTTTACTCCTGTTTTATCGCTTTTATTTATTTCTGTATATATTCATTTGTGGGTATGGGAATGATACTTGAGTGAAGCTCTCAACCCGAGCTTTGAAAAACAAGAGAGAAACATAAGTTAGGAGGTGGTTTTCGTATTAGCCATTCAAGGTGTTCACCTTGGGGACTAGCACTACACAACCACCTCCTAACTTATGTTTCTCTCTTGTTTTTCAAAGCTCGGGTTGAGAGCTTCACTCAAGTATCATTCCCATACCCACAAATGAATATATACAGAAATAAATAAAAGCGATAAAACAGGAGTAAAGAAACATAAATAATACAAGAATAAATATAAAGAACACAAGCATAAAAAACACAAGAATAAACAAACAAAATAAAACACTCAAGCATAAAACAAACTAAACTAGGGTTGACTCTCTAAGGATATCCCCAGCAGAGTCGCCACTTTCTGTAGCGGTAAAAATGTGACTCGAGCGTTTTCGCGCGCTCGGAGTACAACAGAGTCGCCACCGAACTTTATTTATTCCAAGAAGGAAAGGGAAAATATCGATAAAACCCACAGAATAAAAAGGAAATGGATAAGATGGTCATCGCAACCAAATTAGGGTTCGGGAGTCGGTTAAGCAAGGGGAAGGTATTAGCACCCCTCACCTCCATCGTACTCGATGGGACCCATTTAGTTAGTTTTGTGTTTGAGTGTTAGTGTAATGTTTGCGTTCTTGAGCTTATTAATCGAGAAAAGATAAAAGAAAAGGTTTTTATGTTTTCATTATTATGAAGAAAAAGAAAAGATTTTTTATTATTATGCTCGCCAAGACGTTTGTATCTTGTGCCTACGTATTCCCTAGTGCAATGGGAAAGTCAGAGCAATCGTAGTTCGGGCTAAGAACCACGAAAGTTTGTTAATTGATTTTAGCGAGAGGTGCTCGATCGCTTTCAAATGGAAATACTATGCGCACATGGATATGATATCACTACAAGAATGGATAACTAAATCAAGATAATACATGATTTTGGCCATCATCGCATTCGAGTGGAAGATATTCGATCTTCACATGTGGAAGTATGTTCGCATTGAAAGTTGGATAAGTGTCTCGTTTATGAAAAGAGTTTTAAAAGCCATAAGGCAAAAAAAGGTTGAATGAAAATGAGATTGTATTTTTTAAAAGGGACATTTAGCAAAGGATTGAGCATAGGTGTGCACCTAGCGCGTCTTTACCCAAGGTATTGAACAGGAGCGAGCCCCATTTTCACTTGTTGTCCAAGTTAATTAGTTTTGGTTCAAAAGATCAGGGTATTCAAGAGGTGTGCACTTCTTGTCACAAGATCTTTCGGTTTGATTAATGTATTTTTATTCAAAAGATCAAGGTATTCAAGAGGTGTGCACTTCTTGTCACAAGATCTTTCGGTTTGATTAAGTGTTTTAGATTCAAAAGATCAAGGTATTCAAGAGGTGTGCACCCCTTGTCACTCAATCTCTTGGTTTGATTGATGTATTTTGATTCAAAGGATCAAGGTATTCAAGAGGTGTGCACTTCTTGTCACAGGATCACTTTGATTAATTAAAGAGTTTTGGTTCAAGAAAATCAAGGTATTCAAGAGGTGTGCACTTCTTGTCACTTGATTTCTTTGATTTGATTAAGAAAGTTTTTTATTGTTTTTGTCATACCCCAAAATTTGCCCACCACATTTTTAAACTCAAGCTCATTTGAATAGCAGAAGCTCAACATTTGATGGACTGTACACTCTCCTAAACAACAATCCTTAAACTAGGCTTTTGATCTTCTCAAAGTAAAATCAGTTTCTGATACCTCAAGTGGATCCCATGGTCTCTCATATGCTTAGAGAATCCTCACATCAAGTTTCAAGCTCTGGTTCATAAGATTGCTCAGTCTATAGTTCAAATGATCAATAATCGACTGGTTAACCTAAAAGTCAACTGTGGTCAGAGTACAGTCAAAACTCTTGACTTTTTGGTCAAAATCATCATTTTGAAATATCATTCATCATTTGATCTAGGGTTGATCATGACTCATCAAGGAAAGCTCCAAAATCATCAAAAACCTAAGTTTCTAAATTAGGTTTTTTAAGGAGAAAGTCAACCCAACTTTGACCAGCCATAACTTTCACATGGAACATCAGAAATTTTCCATCCAAAGCTCAATTTGAAGGAAATTGAATTCTCTACAACTTTGTATCTCACAAGCCAAATCTAAAAGTGCTTCATTTGAGAGATATGAGCTAATACATTACAAGTCCTTCTAAAAGATCGCCAAAAGGCATTTTTTCTCAAAGCTCATAACTTGAACATGGTAAACTAAATTGAGATGAAACCAAAAGGAGCTTTTATAGGACTCTCTAAGCTTTCTAAAAAGTCCTAGAAAGTTTTCATACAATAAAACTTGAAGGAGTTATGGCTTGCACAAGTTGGGCGATTTTGAGGAAGTACATGAAATGCAAAGTGGTGAATTTTGATATTTGGAACTATTGGGCCTAACTTTTGGATTTCAAACGTGTCCTTGGACTAAATAAATACTCTTAAGCCAATTATTTTATTTTTATAACATTTATTTGTATTTTATGTGGATTTTATTCATATAAATATTAATAAATCAAATAAAAAATGAAATAATTGAATTAAATCATGAGATTTATTATTCAACCATATCCAACATCCCAAAATCAAATATTTGAGTGGAAATTTCGTGCAAGATTGATTGGAAAGAGAATTGAACCAAAATAGAAAGATTTGAAGAAATTTCCAATCAAATTTTTTCTCACTAATTAATCCATTATTTCCTCAAGTTTTTTAACCTAATTGATTCCATATATATTGAGGCATAGAGGTTCAGTAGAAAAAAAAAACGAAAAAAATAGGAGAACAAGCTAGGGTTTCAACTTGCAAAAAATCTCAAAAAAGGTGTGTGAAGTCGTATCACAAGTTGCAGTCACTCTCGGGCCATACAAACCGTCCCAATTTATTCACCAGGTATCAAAGGGTAATCAAGAACTAAAGCATGAGTCTCATGTCACGTAAATACTCATACTACATTGTTCATGTTCATCCATGTCTTTTAATTTTCGTATTGCACGAATTTGTATGTTTTAATGGGATTTGATCGTTTGTTTGAGTTCATGTCATATTTTAGAGGAGATTTGAGTCCTTAAATGGAAGCTTTAACGCACAGCAAGAGAAACACCATGGCTAGGGCAAGGAGCTCTCTTGGTTCGGTTTGCATGATACAGCCCCTTCCAGACCAAAACGATGGTCCCATCCAGTTCATAGCTTGCTAATTAGTAGACCTGGGTCGTTACAGGTGTTTGTTTGAATCGTATTTGCAGGTTTTAGGAATTTCCAGAAATCGTAGCGAAATTCGCAGGTAATTCCATGAGTGATTTCGCAGCCAAATCCGCATGTATCATGGAAGAAGAAGATGAATAGTGATGCAGGAAGATTGACTTGCACGCGTGGCGTTATGGCGTGATCTCATTCGCCAGTCAACGAAATCATTTTCTCTGCCTTCGTCTGATTCGTTCACTCCACCCGCTGGGGCCCATACTCTGACTATTTCAAATTCCATTTAATTTATTTAGTTTATATAAATGTTTTTCTGAGTATGTTATTAACAAACATCTCGAGTTGCACAGCTGGCTGGATCGTTTGCTGGTAAGGGGAGGAACGTGAGTTCGAGTCCCACTTGCCTACTTTAAATTTTTTTCAAAGATTTTCCAGGAGATCCGGTACATGCAGACGTCGCGCCTCCTATCCTGCACCTACAAATAGTAACCGTCAGATCTCTTCAAGTCCGAATCCAACGCAAATGGAGAGGGAGGCACACCATGGAACCTCATGGACTAAACACACCAGATCCAACGCCCCCAGGTTTTATCTTTCTTTGCTGTTTGTGTTTTCTTTATATTAATTCTTTTGTTTTGTTTGTTTAATCTTTTTCTTCTTTCTCTTTAACTATTAATTAATAAATAAAATTAATAATTCAATTTAGGTTAATAATTTAATTTAGATTTTTATTATTATTTAATTTAGGTTTTTTAAATTAGTGATTTAAAATAGGGTTTTATTTGTTAAATAATTAGGATTAATAATAATATAATTTTGATTTAGTTTTTTTTTAGGTTAATAATTTTAGGTTTAATTAATTAATTTTTAGATAATAATTTAATTTTAGGCTAATTTATTTCATGCCTTGAACCCTGATTTTTATCATGATCACTAATCACTGCTGTTGGTAGGTGTTATCCATTAACGCGGTTTTTAGCCTTACAAACCCTTTAGGTCACAATAAGTTTTCTTGAATAAACCTACTTGTAGGTCATTCATGCACTAAAAATTCTTTTCTTTTGTGCAAATTTTCAGGGTTACCCTAGTATCCTCCGACTACGCGCCATGCCAATCAAGAAGCTAAGTTTCTAAACTTTTTCTTTTATTTTCTTTTTTATTATTTATTTTGATTAAATATTATTTTTGTTATTTTGCCTCGAATTGTCATACACTCACTACATCCTTTTTCTTTATGCCCAACTTTTCAGGTTTATCGTCAGGAGCCTCCGCCCATGCGCTCCATCAAAAGCTAAGTTTTTAGTCTTTTCTTATTCAATTTGACTTTTATTTTATTTCATTATTTTTTGCCTTTTTGCCCAAAAATAAGGTTTGGTTCGAACAATCAATGCACTCACTGTTTTCTTTTTTCCTTAATGGTCAGGGTCAATGCTTCATGCTCAAGGCAAACCTCTGCCCATCAACCTTCATCAATCAAAGCCAAAGGTTTGTCAAACTGCCAAAGCCACGAGTTTGGTAACCCTAAACCTTACTTTTTATTACTTATGTCAAACCCTATTAAGGGATCCGCTGGTTTCATTGTCCCCTTCCCCATTATTATGTAACTGTTTACTGGTTGTATTGATTGGCCTTGAAGGCACTTAAATTGTGATATTATTTTTACTGCGTGGTTGGTTAGTAATTTAGGGAGTGCAAACCATGAACTGAACATAGATCACCTAACTACAAGATAAATGTAATCGAAGTTAACCACGTGAATGTTGCACCCACACACCTTTAGGGTAATCCCTCTGGTTGCCTTTGTTGCATGTTGCCTTGTTGCCTTTAAGTGTACTAAATAGTCAAAGTCCCTCGATTCCGAGGATACCTAAAGCAAAACAAACGTTGCCCTAAGTTCATTATCATCATCAATTTTGTCCCTCGATGTTGCCTTAAAATGATGATGTGTCCCAATTGCTAAGGTATCCTCGCATGATGCCTAAAAAGATTAATGACTATTGTATCCTTCCCTTAGACTACCTGCCCTCTTTATGGCATGGGACAGTCTTATGGCGAACGATTACTCGATGACCCTTAAACATCCAATTGAAAGACTTCCTACCCTTTATGGTATGGATAGATCCTTTCGCCTCGAAAAGCTAAAAGAACAAATTTTCAAACTTAGGGAAATTGCTACCAATTGCTTGCTCTAATTCAAATTACTTTTTACACCTCTATTCCAAATTCAAATTCAAACTATTTTCAAATACTTTTCAAAAAAGACTACGCTTATTCACAAGCTAAAGTTCTTATTCAAAATTTCTATTTGCACACTGCTTTTTCAAACAATCAAACATTTCAAACAAACGAAGTGAGCTAAGCAATTAAGAGCCCATGGATAACCATGGATGCAAAGGGTGCCTTACACCTTCCCTTTGCATAATTACCCCCGAACTCAAAATCTTTTCAAAAGGTCTTTCCTGTTCTTTTAGCCTTTCCTAATTGGATAAAATAAAAGTCGGTGGCGACTCTTGCTTACCGCGACATTTTCAATTATAAAAGTCAGTTCACCGTATTACAGAACTGGCGACTCTGCTGGGGATGCTTTCGAATAAAAGAGGGGTTACCTTAGAGTTAGGATCACTTTAAATTGTTTGATTTGTTTGATGTATATTCTCAAGGCTGTTTTGGGTATTCCGCTGTGTGAAAGATCCTACACCCGGATCTAGTGTACCTTAGGTATGTGGCATGAGACCAGGTAGGCTGTACGACATGTATCGTTATGGTTGAACTGGTGGCCACCGTTAGTGCGACGCTTTGGTTTGTCCTGATGGCCCTTGAATATGATCGAGGAGACATTTGGCTACCGCGTGGTGTCACAAGCACTAATTCGCCCTTAGAACCTTAGTTGAACTTGACTTTGGCCTGTAGGAAGTAGCGAGATGGCTGGCTTTGGATTCCTGACTGAAGCTGGTTGATACTCGATGCTACACTCATTGAGATTGAACTCAAGGGATGCTTTTGGCTGGCCGATTGTGCGCTATGTTGAGACAATGCCCACGAGAAAGATCAGGGATATGAGCACCATAGAACCCGGTTACTATTCTAGGACAGGTTGAACCGACTAAACGTCAGTGGGGAGGGTACTTACCTACGAACTTCATGCGAGCCTCTAAACCTAAGGGCACTTGTGTGACTTGTTTGCGTTTCTATTAACCTTTGTTTCCTTGCAGGTTTTGTTAAAGGACTGGTTTACCCTCACTATTCCACGCTATGCCCAATCAGTTGCATTCGCATAACATATTAACCTTCGTTTCCCCGCAGGTTTTATTGAAAGGACTTGTTTGTCCTTACCATCTCACACTAAGTCTAACGAATTGCATTCGCATAACATTCATGACATCATGACATCATACCATAACATGATTAACTAACCCTTTCAAGGATCTTAGGAATTTAGGGCGCAAAATTTCAGGTGCCCTTATCAAGGACTGGACTCTTATCAAGAGGCAAGAAGATTTACTTTCCTCTCGCCACATACCTTCCAATTCAGAGACGCTGTACCTATCAAGGGGCAAGAGGATTTATTTTCCTCTAACCATGTACCTTCAAATTCAGAAGTATCCCGAATCAGAGGCGATGACCCACTGGATATGGTGAGCTCGATTCCCATCAAAGAATATCCAAGAATCAGAGTTCTTCGAACGAAGATGCGACGAAATCATTTTCTAATGTTTCTAACTAAATTCCTTAAAGATCCTTGAAAAAGTTTCATTTGCATTCATGACATTGCATATTTCTAACTTTGTTTTCAGGTTCCGCCTCGACAATCATACCTCTCAGATATAATCGAGCTAGAGATTTGTTCTGACAAGCCTTTACATTCCAAAACTTCGTCAAATAACTCATCGACTCTAACGAACAAGCATTCTCAATCAGATATGGTCTAATGTATGACCCGTTCCGGTATCTTCAGTCAGATATGGTCTAATGTATGACTCGTTCTAGCATTATTCATCAGATATGGTCTAATGTACGACTCGTTCTGCTATTCCTCTTCAGATATGGTCTAACGTATGGCTCGTTCTGATATTCCTCCTCAGATATGGTCCAATGTATGACTCGTTCTGACACCCTCCAACAGATATGGTCTAATGTACGACTCGTTCTGCTATTCCTCTTCAGATATGGTCTAACGTATGGCTCGTTCTGATATTCCTCCTCAGATATGGTCCAATGTATGACTCGTTCTGACACCCTCCAACAGATATGGTCTAATGTACGACTCGTTCTGCTATTCCTCTTCAGACATGGTCTAAAGTATGGCTCGTTCTGATATTCCTCCTCAGATATGGTCCAATGTATGACTCGTTTCTCTAATCACGAACAATGTTGTGCACAATCTGAAAGGTTGCAATGGACACAACCAATCTGTGGGGACAATTCTGATCTCTACAACGGTTCCACAACAAAGACGCAAGTCAGATGCACCTAAGCGTCAATTCACCCAGATCAATATGTCACTGGCTCAAGCATTATAACACCTACTGAGGACGGAGTTGATCAACTTAAAGGATCCCCCTAAGAACCTTATTACTTCTGCTCGTAGCTATGATCCTAATGTGAGGTGTGCATACCACTCTGATAGTCCTGGTCATGATACAAATAGCCGCTGGTCAGTGAAGAACAAGATTCAAGACATGATCGATGCTGGAGAAGTTGAATTCAACCATCCGAGAACTCCTGTGGTGATCACCGCTCCTATGCCTAGTCACGACAAGACTGATTAATGTCTAAGTGGATGAACTTTTAATCATTAGATTTACTTTCATGCGCAAATTTTATTCTGTTTGTTTAAACATTCGAATCATGATAGACATTATCTGTTTTAATAATTATCATCAGTGCATTGCATATGTTTGTCTTGAATAAATTATTTCGCTATCACTCATTTTAAATTGCATCTTTACTTTGTATATGTTTTGTGATACTCAACTCCTACTAAAGCTGTATGCCTTTTAAGGGAGGATGACGAAAACGATACCGCAACCTCATGCAGTATGCTTTTGAACGGACTATGCTGACGATGTACAGGCATTGTTTCAATTCCTAAACAGTGGAGATATAAGGATGATAATCCCTCGTCAACCCCTTTGAGCCTAAGGAGCAGAAGTTTTTCTTTCACGTACTAAATTAAAACCCTTGATCATAACCTGGGGCAGGGTAGTTCCCAGTTAATTTGACTGTGCATTCTATTTTGAGAGAATCATTCAGTACACCTTCCAATAAAGGTTTCAAACACAAGTGTTCATCTACACACATCAAAGAAGTATCAGAGATGTCAATCAAAAAGCCAATGATGGTTCATCAATCATTAAGCAAGGCAGTCAATATCTTTCAAAAAAGAAAAAATGAAAAAACATATATACAAAGAAAAGCCTGCTAAGTCAAAAATCAAAAGATGACTGAGGCAAAAAAATCAAGGCATCCCGCTGACTGTAAACTCAAAATAGACAGTTCAGGCAAAAGTTAGGGATATCAAAAAAAAAGATGAAAAAAGAGAAGTCAATAAATTTTTGAACAACACAATGTTGTGACTACCAAAAGGAAGAAGTGACTGCCATCACAAAAGTTCTCATTGCTGGCGAACCATCATCATTATCAAAGGTGCAAATACAAAAGTCTCCTGGAAACTGAATGCATAAGTTGAATTAACTAAGCTTAAGACTGAAGAACATCACGAAGAGGGGTGGGTACAATCAAATTTTGAACCTTTATCCTTTTTTTTCTAAAACCGTGAACCAAGCCACGTTACAACCCTTAAAAGTCCTAACTGAAGCATGGTTAGTTCGAAAGCATACTGTCACCAAAAAGGTATCCTGACTCCTTAAGGTTTACCACAAATGCTGAGTTGATATTTCGTTTTTACGAATATCACGTTTTTACAAATATCACGTTGTTACAAATATCATGTCTTCATAAAACATCACGCTTTTACATCTCTTGTTTTAAATGCTATTCAAAAACTCAAGACAAACGTATGCATTGCATCTCATGAATTCTTTATTAAAAATATTCTGCTACATAATTTCAAATGTTAGCATCAGAAAGAACTTGCACAGGGTACAACTAATGACTGAAAGTCATCCCGATAGACACAATCACTCCGAGAAGCAACGTCTCCTACGTATACAAGGGGCATGGCATGCTTTGTCCAATCAATCAGGGGCAATCAAGTCAAGATTCGAAGAATCTCTCAAATACCAAAAAGCCAAAGACATACATCTCAAATGGGTTTCAAACTATTTCCCGATCCATCTGGGGCAATCAAGTCAAGATTCCGAGAATCTCTCAAGGATGCCAAGAATAATTAGGGGCATGCACCCAAGTAAATCTGAATCTATTTCCAATCAACATGGGGCATTGTCATGGGCCTATGATTACGAGGGGCATGACGCCCATAGTGCACATCTCATAAAGTCCTCGCGAGGCGAATCTTCCCAAAGTTCCTAATAACGGGGGCAAATCTATACAAGTCCAGTTTGACATCTGGATCAACATTCAGTGGCATGTCCTAATTAAAATCCAGGAATGGTAGGTACTATAATACTGGGGGTAACATTCAAGACATCTGCGTCTCCCCACAGAGCCGGGTTCACAAGATCATATCCCCACAGAGTAATCATTAAGAAGAAATCTTCAAATGCTCTCGTCCCGACAAAGACATGGCTCCCCAACAGAGTTTACATCTTCAACACTATCGGTTCTCCAACACTTCGCTCTTTTCCAACATGGTTTATTAATATCCCTAACCCCAATCAGGGAACATCAAGTTACTGATCATCCCCAAGCAAATCACGAATCCCCAGCTGAGCATCTTCAAAACAAGATTAGACATCAAAATCACAGAGGCGTAGAGATTTATTTTCTCGATCAAAACAACATAAATCATATTCACATATCATATGGCATAAACATATTCATACATTGCATACCTTACCTCATAATTCAGGCATGACATGCAAAGTTTCTCATTTATTTTGAGAAGCTCATTACATGACCCATGCATCATGACATTGCATAAAAATTAACCTTATCTTTTTCAGAATACAGGTACAGACAAATGAACGAAATCTCCAACTTTCAAAGATCTAATTCATTTACCACGAACGGTAATGACACGGTCACTTTCAAAGATCTAATTCGGTTACTACGAACGGTACCGACACGATCAACTCTCAGAGATCTAATTCTATCATCACGAACGATGTAGACACGATCACTGACGTCCCCAGTCTAATTCAGTTACCACGAACGGTGCTGACACGACAAGAGAGTCTAATTCTATCATCACGAACGATGTAGACACGATTATCTCTCCAAGATCTAATTCAGATACTACAAACGGTACTGACACGATCAAATCTCAGAGATCTAATTCCATCATCACGAACGGTGTGGACACGATTATCTTTCCAAGATCTAATTCGGTTACTACGAACGGTGCTGACACGGTCGACCTCTAAAGAATCTAATTCTATCATCACGAACGACGTGGACACGATCAACTGCTTCTAAGATCTAATTCAGTTACTACGAACGGTACTGACACGGTCAACGCTCAGAGATCTAATTCTATCATCACGAACGGTGTAGACACGATCATCTCTCAAAGATCTAACTCATCTACTACGAACAGTAATGACACGATCAACACTCAAACAATTACTTCTCAAACACTTCAGTCACGACATCTGGGTGCATCTTTAAGCCCATCTCAATCATACTTCTTTTCCAGACACCTGGATGGCATCTTTAAGCCCATCTCCGACAAAAGTCCCTATTTCAGCTAGGGCAAATTTCTTGGTATTCTAGTGTTCAATCATCTTCCACCTTCAGATACCGACTGGCACACAAACCACTCTACATCTTCAGGTTTAAGATAATTGAACAGGGGCAGCTGTCATACCCCAAAATTTGCCCACCACATTTTTAAACTCAAGCTCATTTGAATAGCAGAAGCTCAACATTTGATGGACTGTACACTCTCCTAAACAACAATCCTTAAACTAGGCTTTTGATCTTCTCAAAGTAAAATCAGTTTCTGATACCTCAAGTGGATCCCATGGTCTCTCATATGCTTAGAGAATCCTCACATCAAGTTTCAAGCTCTGGTTCATAAGATTGCTCAGTCTATAGTTCAAATGATCAATAATCGACTGGTTAACCTAAAAGTCAACTGTGGTCAGAGTACAGTCAAAACTCTTGACTTTTTGGTCAAAATCATCATTTTGAAATATCATTCATCATTTGATCTAGGGTTGATCATGACTCATCAAGGAAAGCTCCAA
Source organism: Vicia villosa (assembly GCF_029867415.1). Taxonomy (NCBI): domain Eukaryota; kingdom Viridiplantae; phylum Streptophyta; class Magnoliopsida; order Fabales; family Fabaceae; genus Vicia; species Vicia villosa. The sequence goes on from NC_081182.1 coordinate 176,111,985, forward strand.
AATCATCAAAAACCTAAGTTTCTAAATTAGGTTTTTTAAGGAGAAAGTCAACCCAACTTTGACCAGCCATAACTTTCACATGGAACATCAGAAATTTTCCATCCAAAGCTCAATTTGAAGGAAATTGAATTCTCTACAACTTTGTATCTCACAAGCCAAATCTAAAAGTGCTTCATTTGAGAGATATGAGCTAATACATTACAAGTCCTTCTAAAAGATCGCCAAAAGGCATTTTTTCTCAAAGCTCATAACTTGAACATGGTAAACTAAATTGAGATGAAACCAAAAGGAGCTTTTATAGGACTCTCTAAGCTTTCTAAAAAGTCCTAGAAAGTTTTCATACAATAAAAATTGAAGGAGTTATGGCTTGCACAAGTTGGGCGATTTTGAGGAAGTACATGAAATGCAAAGTGGTGAATTTTGATATTTGGAACTATTGGGCCTAACTTTTGGATTTCAAACGTGTCCTTGGACTAAATAAATACTCTTAAGCCAATTATTTTATTTTTATAACATTTATTTGTATTTTATGTGGATTTTATTCATATAAATATTAATAAATCAAATAAAAAATGAAATAATTGAATTAAATCATGAGATTTATTATTCAACCATATCCAACATCCCAAAATCAAATATTTGAGTGGAAATTTCGTGCAAGATTGATTGGAAAGAGAATTGAACCAAAATAGAAAGATTTGAAGAAATTTCCAATCAAATTTTTTCTCACTAATTAATCCATTATTTCCTCAAGTTTTTTAACCTAATTGATTCCATATATATTGAGGCATAGAGGTTCAGTAGAAAAAAAAACGAAAAAAATAGGAGAACAAGCTAGGGTTTCAACTTGCAAAAAATCTCAAAAAAGGTGTGTGAAGTCGTATCACAAGTTGCAGTCACTCTCGGGCCATACAAACCGTCCCAATTTATTCACCAGGTATCAAAGGGTAATCAAGAACTAAAGCATGAGTCTCATGTCACGTAAATACTCATACTACATTGTTCATGTTCATCCATGTCTTTTAATTTTCGTATTGCACGAATTTGTATGTTTTAATGGGATTTGATCGTTTGTTTGAGTTCATGTCATATTTTAGAGGAGATTTGAGTCCTTAAATGGAAGCTTTAACGCACAGCAAGAGAAACACCATGGCTAGGGCAAGGAGCTCTCTTGGTTCGGTTTGCATGATACAGCCCCTTCCAGACCAAAACGATGGTCCCATCCAGTTCATAGCTTGCTAATTAGTAGACCTGGGTCGTTACAGGTGTTTGTTTGAATCGTATTTGCAGGTTTTAGGAATTTCCAGAAATCGTAGCGAAATTCGCAGGTAATTCCATGAGTGATTTCGCAGCCAAATCCGCATGTATCATGGAAGAAGAAGATGAATAGTGATGCAGGAAGATTGACTTGCACGCGTGGCGTTATGGCGTGATCTCATTCGCCAGTCAACGAAATCATTTTCTCTGCCTTCGTCTGATTCGTTCACTCCACCCGCTGGGGCCCATACTCTGACTATTTCAAATTCCATTTAATTTATTTAGTTTATATAAATGTTTTTCTGAGTATGTTATTAACAAACATCTCGAGTTGCACAGCTGGCTGGATCGTTTGCTGGTAAGGGGAGGAACGTGAGTTCGAGTCCCACTTGCCTACTTTAAATTTTTTTCAAAGATTTTCCAGGAGATCCGGTACATGCAGACGTCGCGCCTCCTATCCTGCACCTACAAATAGTAACCGTCAGATCTCTTCAAGTCCGAATCCAACGCAAATGGAGAGGGAGGCACACCATGGAACCTCATGGACTAAACACACCAGATCCAACGCCCCCAGGTTTTATCTTTCTTTGCTGTTTGTGTTTTCTTTATATTAATTCTTTTGTTTTGTTTGTTTAATCTTTTTCTTCTTTCTCTTTAACTATTAATTAATAAATAAAATTAATAATTCAATTTAGGTTAATAATTTAATTTAGATTTTTATTATTATTTAATTTAGGTTTTTTAAATTAGTGATTTAAAATAGGGTTTTATTTGTTAAATAATTAGGATTAATAATAATATAATTTTGATTTAGTTTTTTTTTAGGTTAATAATTTTAGGTTTAATTAATTAATTTTTAGATAATAATTTAATTTTAGGCTAATTTATTTCATGCCTTGAACCCTGATTTTTATCATGATCACTAATCACTGCTGTTGGTAGGTGTTATCCATTAACGCGGTTTTTAGCCTTACAAACCCTTTAGGTCACAATAAGTTTTCTTGAATAAACCTACTTGTAGGTCATTCATGCACTAAAAATTCTTTTCTTTTGTGCAAATTTTCAGGGTTACCCTAGTATCCTCCGACTACGCGCCATGCCAATCAAGAAGCTAAGTTTCTAAACTTTTTCTTTTATTTTCTTTTTTATTATTTATTTTGATTAAATATTATTTTTGTTATTTTGCCTCGAATTGTCATACACTCACTACATCCTTTTTCTTTATGCCCAACTTTTCAGGTTTATCGTCAGGAGCCTCCGCCCATGCGCTCCATCAAAAGCTAAGTTTTTAGTCTTTTCTTATTCAATTTGACTTTTATTTTATTTCATTATTTTTTGCCTTTTTGCCCAAAAATAAGGTTTGGTTCGAACAATCAATGCACTCACTGTTTTCTTTTTTCCTTAATGGTCAGGGTCAATGCTTCATGCTCAAGGCAAACCTCTGCCCATCAACCTTCATCAATCAAAGCCAAAGGTTTGTCAAACTGCCAAAGCCACGAGTTTGGTAACCCTAAACCTTACTTTTTATTACTTATGTCAAACCCTATTAAGGGATCCGCTGGTTTCATTGTCCCCTTCCCCATTATTATGTAACTGTTTACTGGTTGTATTGATTGGCCTTGAAGGCACTTAAATTGTGATATTATTTTTACTGCGTGGTTGGTTAGTAATTTAGGGAGTGCAAACCATGAACTGAACATAGATCACCTAACTACAAGATAAATGTAATCGAAGTTAACCACGTGAATGTTGCACCCACACACCTTTAGGGTAATCCCTCTGGTTGCCTTTGTTGCATGTTGCCTTGTTGCCTTTAAGTGTACTAAATAGTCAAAGTCCCTCGATTCCGAGGATACCTAAAGCAAAACAAACGTTGCCCTAAGTTCATTATCATCATCAATTTTGTCCCTCGATGTTGCCTTAAAATGATGATGTGTCCCAATTGCTAAGGTATCCTCGCATGATGCCTAAAAAGATTAATGACTATTGTATCCTTCCCTTAGACTACCTGCCCTCTTTATGGCATGGGACAGTCTTATGGCGAACGATTACTCGATGACCCTTAAACATCCAATTGAAAGACTTCCTACCCTTTATGGTATGGATAGATCCTTTCGCCTCGAAAAGCTAAAAGAACAAATTTTCAAACTTAGGGAAATTGCTACCAATTGCTTGCTCTAATTCAAATTACTTTTTACACCTCTATTCCAAATTCAAATTCAAACTATTTTCAAATACTTTTCAAAAAAGACTACGCTTATTCACAAGCTAAAGTTCTTATTCAAAATTTCTATTTGCACACTGCTTTTTCAAACAATCAAACATTTCAAACAAACGAAGTGAGCTAAGCAATTAAGAGCCCATGGATAACCATGGATGCAAAGGGTGCCTTACACCTTCCCTTTGCATAATTACCCCCGAACTCAAAATCTTTTCAAAAGGTCTTTCCTGTTCTTTTAGCCTTTCCTAATTGGATAAAATAAAAGTCGGTGGCGACTCTTGCTTACCGCGACATTTTCAATTATAAAAGTCAGTTCACCGTATTACAGAACTGGCGACTCTGCTGGGGATGCTTTCGAATAAAAGAGGGGTTACCTTAGAGTTAGGATCACTTTAAATTGTTTGATTTGTTTGATGTATATTCTCAAGGCTGTTTTGGGTATTCCGCTGTGTGAAAGATCCTACACCCGGATCTAGTGTACCTTAGGTATGTGGCATGAGACCAGGTAGGCTGTACGACATGTATCGTTATGGTTGAACTGGTGGCCACCGTTAGTGCGACGCTTTGGTTTGTCCTGATGGCCCTTGAATATGATCGAGGAGACATTTGGCTACCGCGTGGTGTCACAAGCACTAATTCGCCCTTAGAACCTTAGTTGAACTTGACTTTGGCCTGTAGGAAGTAGCGAGATGGCTGGCTTTGGATTCCTGACTGAAGCTGGTTGATACTCGATGCTACACTCATTGAGATTGAACTCAAGGGATGCTTTTGGCTGGCCGATTGTGCGCTATGTTGAGACAATGCCCACGAGAAAGATCAGGGATATGAGCACCATAGAACCCGGTTACTATTCTAGGACAGGTTGAACCGACTAAACGTCAGTGGGGAGGGTACTTACCTACGAACTTCATGCGAGCCTCTAAACCTAAGGGCACTTGTGTGACTTGTTTGCGTTTCTATTAACCTTTGTTTCCTTGCAGGTTTTGTTAAAGGACTGGTTTACCCTCACTATTCCACGCTATGCCCAATCAGTTGCATTCGCATAACATATTAACCTTCGTTTCCCCGCAGGTTTTATTGAAAGGACTTGTTTGTCCTTACCATCTCACACTAAGTCTAACGAATTGCATTCGCATAACATTCATGACATCATGACATCATACCATAACATGATTAACTAACCCTTTCAAGGATCTTAGGAATTTAGGGCGCAAAATTTCAGGTGCCCTTATCAAGGACTGGACTCTTATCAAGAGGCAAGAAGATTTACTTTCCTCTCGCCACATACCTTCCAATTCAGAGACGCTGTACCTATCAAGGGGCAAGAGGATTTATTTTCCTCTAACCATGTACCTTCAAATTCAGAAGTATCCCGAATCAGAGGCGATGACCCACTGGATATGGTGAGCTCGATTCCCATCAAAGAATATCCAAGAATCAGAGTTCTTCGAACGAAGATGCGACGAAATCATTTTCTAATGTTTCTAACTAAATTCCTTAAAGATCCTTGAAAAAGTTTCATTTGCATTCATGACATTGCATATTTCTAACTTTGTTTTCAGGTTCCGCCTCGACAATCATACCTCTCAGATATAATCGAGCTAGAGATTTGTTCTGACAAGCCTTTACATTCCAAAACTTCGTCAAATAACTCATCGACTCTAACGAACAAGCATTCTCAATCAGATATGGTCTAATGTATGACCCGTTCCGGTATCTTCAGTCAGATATGGTCTAATGTATGACTCGTTCTAGCATTATTCATCAGATATGGTCTAATGTACGACTCGTTCTGCTATTCCTCTTCAGATATGGTCTAACGTATGGCTCGTTCTGATATTCCTCCTCAGATATGGTCCAATGTATGACTCGTTCTGACACCCTCCAACAGATATGGTCTAATGTACGACTCGTTCTGCTATTCCTCTTCAGATATGGTCTAACGTATGGCTCGTTCTGATATTCCTCCTCAGATATGGTCCAATGTATGACTCGTTCTGACACCCTCCAACAGATATGGTCTAATGTACGACTCGTTCTGCTATTCCTCTTCAGACATGGTCTAAAGTATGGCTCGTTCTGATATTCCTCCTCAGATATGGTCCAATGTATGACTCGTTTCTCTAATCACGAACAATGTTGTGCACAATCTGAAAGGTTGCAATGGACACAACCAATCTGTGGGGACAATTCTGATCTCTACAATGGTTCCACAACAAAGACGCAAGTCAGATGCACCTAAGCGTCAATTCACCCAGATCAATATGTCACTGGCTCAAGCATTATAACACCTACTGAGGACGGAGTTGATCAACTTAAAGGATCCCCCTAAGAACCTTATTACTTCTGCTCGTAGCTATGATCCTAATGTGAGGTGTGCATACCACTCTGATAGTCCTGGTCATGATACAAATAGCCGCTGGTCAGTGAAGAACAAGATTCAAGACATGATCGATGCTGGAGAAGTTGAATTCAACCATCCGAGAACTCCTGTGGTGATCACCGCTCCTATGCCTAGTCACGACAAGACTGATTAATGTCTAAGTGGATGAACTTTTAATCATTAGATTTACTTTCATGCGCAAATTTTATTCTGTTTGTTTAAACATTCGAATCATGATAGACATTATCTGTTTTAATAATTATCATCAGTGCATTGCATATGTTTGTCTTGAATAAATTATTTCGCTATCACTCATTTTAAATTGCATCTTTACTTTGTATATGTTTTGTGATACTCAACTCCTACTAAAGCTGTATGCCTTTTAAGGGAGGATGACGAAAACGATACCGCAACCTCATGCAGTATGCTTTTGAACGGACTATGCTGACGATGTACAGGCATTGTTTCAATTCCTAAACAGTGGAGATATAAGGATGATAATCCCTCGTCAACCCCTTTGAGCCTAAGGAGCAGAAGTTTTTCTTTCACGTACTAAATTAAAACCCTTGATCATAACCTGGGGCAGGGTAGTTCCCAGTTAATTTGACTGTGCATTCTATTTTGAGAGAATCATTCAGTACACCTTCCAATAAAGGTTTCAAACACAAGTGTTCATCTACACACATCAAAGAAGTATCAGAGATGTCAATCAAAAAGCCAATGATGGTTCATCAATCATTAAGCAAGGCAGTCAATATCTTTCAAAAAAGAAAAAATGAAAAAACATATATACAAAGAAAAGCCTGCTAAGTCAAAAATCAAAAGATGACTGAGGCAAAAAAATCAAGGCATCCCGCTGACTGTAAACTCAAAATAGACAGTTCAGGCAAAAGTTAGGGATATCAAAAAAAAAGATGAAAAAAGAGAAGTCAATAAATTTTTGAACAACACAATGTTGTGACTACCAAAAGGAAGAAGTGACTGCCATCACAAAAGTTCTCATTGCTGGCGAACCATCATCATTATCAAAGGTGCAAATACAAAAGTCTCCTGGAAACTGAATGCATAAGTTGAATTAACTAAGCTTAAGACTGAAGAACATCACGAAGAGGGGTGGGTACAATCAAATTTTGAACCTTTATCCTTTTTTTTCTAAAACCGTGAACCAAGCCACGTTACAACCCTTAAAAGTCCTAACTGAAGCATGGTTAGTTCGAAAGCATACTGTCACCAAAAAGGTATCCTGACTCCTTAAGGTTTACCACAAATGCTGAGTTGATATTTCGTTTTTACGAATATCACGTTTTTACAAATATCACGTTGTTACAAATATCATGTCTTCATAAAACATCACGCTTTTACATCTCTTGTTTTAAATGCTATTCAAAAACTCAAGACAAACGTATGCATTGCATCTCATGAATTCTTTATTAAAAATATTCTGCTACATAATTTCAAATGTTAGCATCAGAAAGAACTTGCACAGGGTACAACTAATGACTGAAAGTCATCCCGATAGACACAATCACTCCGAGAAGCAACGTCTCCTACGTATACAAGGGGCATGGCATGCTTTGTCCAATCAATCAGGGGCAATCAAGTCAAGATTCGAAGAATCTCTCAAATACCAAAAAGCCAAAGACATACATCTCAAATGGGTTTCAAACTATTTCCCGATCCATCTGGGGCAATCAAGTCAAGATTCCGAGAATCTCTCAAGGATGCCAAGAATAATTAGGGGCATGCACCCAAGTAAATCTGAATCTATTTCCAATCAACATGGGGCATTGTCATGGGCCTATGATTACGAGGGGCATGACGCCCATAGTGCACATCTCATAAAGTCCTCGCGAGGCGAATCTTCCCAAAGTTCCTAATAACGGGGGCAAATCTATACAAGTCCAGTTTGACATCTGGATCAACATTCAGTGGCATGTCCTAATTAAAATCCAGGAATGGTAGGTACTATAATACTGGGGGTAACATTCAAGACATCTGCGTCTCCCCACAGAGCCGGGTTCACAAGATCATATCCCCACAGAGTAATCATTAAGAAGAAATCTTCAAATGCTCTCGTCCCGACAAAGACATGGCTCCCCAACAGAGTTTACATCTTCAACACTATCGGTTCTCCAACACTTCGCTCTTTTCCAACATGGTTTATTAATATCCCTAACCCCAATCAGGGAACATCAAGTTACTGATCATCCCCAAGCAAATCACGAATCCCCAGCTGAGCATCTTCAAAACAAGATTAGACATCAAAATCACAGAGGCGTAGAGATTTATTTTCTCGATCAAAACAACATAAATCATATTCACATATCATATGGCATAAACATATTCATACATTGCATACCTTACCTCATAATTCAGGCATGACATGCAAAGTTTCTCATTTATTTTGAGAAGCTCATTACATGACCCATGCATCATGACATTGCATAAAAATTAACCTTATCTTTTTCAGAATACAGGTACAGACAAATGAACGAAATCTCCAACTTTCAAAGATCTAATTCATTTACCACGAACGGTAATGACACGGTCACTTTCAAAGATCTAATTCGGTTACTACGAACGGTACCGACACGATCAACTCTCAGAGATCTAATTCTATCATCACGAACGATGTAGACACGATCACTGACGTCCCCAGTCTAATTCAGTTACCACGAACGGTGCTGACACGACAAGAGAGTCTAATTCTATCATCACGAACGATGTAGACACGATTATCTCTCCAAGATCTAATTCAGATACTACAAACGGTACTGACACGATCAAATCTCAGAGATCTAATTCCATCATCACGAACGGTGTGGACACGATTATCTTTCCAAGATCTAATTCGGTTACTACGAACGGTGCTGACACGGTCGACCTCTAAAGAATCTAATTCTATCATCACGAACGACGTGGACACGATCAACTGCTTCTAAGATCTAATTCAGTTACTACGAACGGTACTGACACGGTCAACGCTCAGAGATCTAATTCTATCATCACGAACGGTGTAGACACGATCATCTCTCAAAGATCTAACTCATCTACTACGAACAGTAATGACACGATCAACACTCAAACAATTACTTCTCAAACACTTCAGTCACGACATCTGGGTGCATCTTTAAGCCCATCTCAATCATACTTCTTTTCCAGACACCTGGATGGCATCTTTAAGCCCATCTCCGACAAAAGTCCCTATTTCAGCTAGGGCAAATTTCTTGGTATTCTAGTGTTCAATCATCTTCCACCTTCAGATACCGACTGGCACACAAACCACTCTACATCTTCAGGTTTAAGATAATTGAACAGGGGCAGCTGTCATACCCCAAAATTTGCCCACCACATTTTTAAACTCAAGCTCATTTGAATAGCAGAAGCTCAACATTTGATGGACTGTACACTCTCCTAAACAACAATCCTTAAACTAGGCTTTTGATCTTCTCAAAGTAAAATCAGTTTCTGATACCTCAAGTGGATCCCATGGTCTCTCATATGCTTAGAGAATCCTCACATCAAGTTTCAAGCTCTGGTTCATAAGATTGCTCAGTCTATAGTTCAAATGATCAATAATCGACTGGTTAACCTAAAAGTCAACTGTGGTCAGAGTACAGTCAAAACTCTTGACTTTTTGGTCAAAATCATCATTTTGAAATATCATTCATCATTTGATCTAGGGTTGATCATGACTCATCAAGGAAAGCTCCAAAATCATCAAAAACCTAAGTTTCTAAATTAGGTTTTTTAAGGAGAAAGTCAACCCAACTTTGACCAGCCATAACTTTCACATGGAACATCAGAAATTTTCCATCCAAAGCTCAATTTGAAGGAAATTGAATTCTCTACAACTTTGTATCTCACAAGCCAAATCTAAAAGTGCTTCATTTGAGAGATATGAGCTAATACATTACAAGTCCTTCTAAAAGATCGCCAAAAGGCATTTTTTCTCAAAGCTCATAACTTGAACATGGTAAACTAAATTGAGATGAAACCAAAAGGAGCTTTTATAGGACTCTCTAAGCTTTCTAAAAAGTCCTAGAAAGTTTTCATACAATAAAAATTGAAGGAGTTATGGCTTGCACAAGTTGGGCGATTTTGAGGAAGTACATGAAATGCAAAGTGGTGAATTTTGATATTTGGAACTATTGGGCCTAACTTTTGGATTTCAAACGTGTCCTTGGACTAAATAAATACTCTTAAGCCAATTATTTTATTTTTATAACATTTATTTGTATTTTATGTGGATTTTATTCATATAAATATTAATAAATCAAATAAAAAATGAAATAATTGAATTAAATCATGAGATTTATTATTCAACCATATCCAACATCCCAAAATCAAATATTTGAGTGGAAATTTCGTGCAAGATTGATTGGAAAGAGAATTGAACCAAAATAGAAAGATTTGAAGAAATTTCCAATCAAATTTTTTCTCACTAATTAATCCATTATTTCCTCAAGTTTTTTAACCTAATTGATTCCATATATATTGAGGCATAGAGGTTCAGTAGAAAAAAAAACGAAAAAAATAGGAGAACAAGCTAGGGTTTCAACTTGCAAAAAATCTCAAAAAAGGTGTGTGAAGTCGTATCACAAGTTGCAGTCACTCTCGGGCCATACAAACCGTCCCAATTTATTCACCAGGTATCAAAGGGTAATCAAGAACTAAAGCATGAGTCTCATGTCACGTAAATACTCATACTACATTGTTCATGTTCATCCATGTCTTTTAATTTTCGTATTGCACGAATTTGTATGTTTTAATGGGATTTGATCGTTTGTTTGAGTTCATGTCATATTTTAGAGGAGATTTGAGTCCTTAAATGGAAGCTTTAACGCACAGCAAGAGAAACACCATGGCTAGGGCAAGGAGCTCTCTTGGTTCGGTTTGCATGATACAGCCCCTTCCAGACCAAAACGATGGTCCCATCCAGTTCATAGCTTGCTAATTAGTAGACCTGGGTCGTTACAGGTGTTTGTTTGAATCGTATTTGCAGGTTTTAGGAATTTCCAGAAATCGTAGCGAAATTCGCAGGTAATTCCATGAGTGATTTCGCAGCCAAATCCGCATGTATCATGGAAGAAGAAGATGAATAGTGATGCAGGAAGATTGACTTGCACGCGTGGCGTTATGGCGTGATCTCATTCGCCAGTCAACGAAATCATTTTCTCTGCCTTCGTCTGATTCGTTCACTCCACCCGCTGGGGCCCATACTCTGACTATTTCAAATTCCATTTAATTTATTTAGTTTATATAAATGTTTTTCTGAGTATGTTATTAACAAACATCTCGAGTTGCACAGCTGGCTGGATCGTTTGCTGGTAAGGGGAGGAACGTGAGTTCGAGTCCCACTTGCCTACTTTAAATTTTTTTCAAAGATTTTCCAGGAGATCCGGTACATGCAGACGTCGCGCCTCCTATCCTGCACCTACAAATAGTAACCGTCAGATCTCTTCAAGTCCGAATCCAACGCAAATGGAGAGGGAGGCACACCATGGAACCTCATGGACTAAACACACCAGATCCAACGCCCCCAGGTTTTATCTTTCTTTGCTGTTTGTGTTTTCTTTATATTAATTCTTTTGTTTTGTTTGTTTAATCTTTTTCTTCTTTCTCTTTAACTATTAATTAATAAATAAAATTAATAATTCAATTTAGGTTAATAATTTAATTTAGATTTTTATTATTATTTAATTTAGGTTTTTTAAATTAGTGATTTAAAATAGGGTTTTATTTGTTAAATAATTAGGATTAATAATAATATAATTTTGATTTAGTTTTTTTTTAGGTTAATAATTTTAGGTTTAATTAATTAATTTTTAGATAATAATTTAATTTTAGGCTAATTTATTTCATGCCTTGAACCCTGATTTTTATCATGATCACTAATCACTGCTGTTGGTAGGTGTTATCCATTAACGCGGTTTTTAGCCTTACAAACCCTTTAGGTCACAATAAGTTTTCTTGAATAAACCTACTTGTAGGTCATTCATGCACTAAAAATTCTTTTCTTTTGTGCAAATTTTCAGGGTTACCCTAGTATCCTCCGACTACGCGCCATGCCAATCAAGAAGCTAAGTTTCTAAACTTTTTCTTTTATTTTCTTTTTTATTATTTATTTTGATTAAATATTATTTTTGTTATTTTGCCTCGAATTGTCATACACTCACTACATCCTTTTTCTTTATGCCCAACTTTTCAGGTTTATCGTCAGGAGCCTCCGCCCATGCGCTCCATCAAAAGCTAAGTTTTTAGTCTTTTCTTATTCAATTTGACTTTTATTTTATTTCATTATTTTTTGCCTTTTTGCCCAAAAATAAGGTTTGGTTCGAACAATCAATGCACTCACTGTTTTCTTTTTTCCTTAATGGTCAGGGTCAATGCTTCATGCTCAAGGCAAACCTCTGCCCATCAACCTTCATCAATCAAAGCCAAAGGTTT